>NC_046971.1:22635473-22892973 GCF_009769545.1 Cyclopterus lumpus
TATCGCAGCATTTGCCAACAGAAATTGTAATACTGCGATTAATGAAATGTTTCTTTGTTGATTGTGGGTTTATAAAAATATAAAGTATATAGGTCTAGGAAGTTGGAAAGAAAGGCTGTAACCTGACTGTACAAAATTGGGAATTGAGAGACGCTGGAGTGTTTACGTGACATTATAATCTTAATTTTTTGATATATTACAGTTATCGTCTGTAGTGGAATGTCACAAAACCTTTACCCTTATACCTTATTTTATTTTATTTTTTGGTAAATGGACCTTTTTAAAGTGATGAATATCCATGATATGTTTCACCTCAGATGTTTCTGTTGATAATGTTTCCAAGGTCGTCCTTTTTTTGTTCTGCCATGGTGAATATGGTGTGTGTCAGTTAGCACATAATTCATATTTAAAAAATTTTTTTTTTTAAATGTTACAAGTTGGTGTGGCTTCGTTGTGAACCAGAAGGGGAGAGGCCTTCTGTAACCATTAGGCGTTTAAAGACAGACACAGCGATGGGCCTCCTCCGTCAGGCAGCGGTGGAGAAGCGAAGCAGACGCGTATTTATTTGAAAATGTCACGGATCATTACTTTAAAGCTTGCGCTCGACTTTCGATCCAACAATACTTCAGCAGAAGCACCGCGTGTGCTCTGCTGGCTGCGTGCCCCATGCTGCACTGTAGAATAATAGTGGCGTAATGAGCAGGGTACCAGGCACCACATCTACCCCCGCCCACACTGCTGCGAGCCGGCAGGTGGTGCGATAGGGGGATGAGAGCTATAAATCCACAGTGTGTGTGTGTGTGTGTGTGTGTGTGTGTGTGTTTGCAACGCTGTATGTTATCATATGGCAGCTCTGACTAATGATTGTGGAGTCTGCTGTGTTTAATGAAAAGTGGCTTTCTTAATGTCTGTCTGAGGCACATTTTTTAACCTCAGCCCCACCTGCAACTTTGTCAGTGTGTATGTGTGTGTGTGTGTGTGTGTGTGTCAGTTGGCATTTTTCTCGAGAGTGCTTCTTTTATAAGTTCAACAAAAAGCCACAGATGGATATACACACATACACACACACACACACACACACACACACACACACACACACAGACACACACACACACAGACACACACACTCAACCAGAAAGCTCACAGGCTTCTCTTCTACGTACCTCCACAGTGGAGAACAAGTTGATGAAATGACCTCTCAGTTGGAGTGTGTGTCATGGAAACCTGGCGTCCACCATGAGGAGGTTTAGGAACATCGCAGCCGTCGGTGAAGTTCGTGCTGAGCGGGTAACAACGAACGGGCAACGACGGCGACAGTTCACGAGACAGTCCTCATTAGTTTCCTTCAGCATCTGTGAAAAGCATGTTTTTGTTGAGTTTAGATAGGCTGTTTGTTTGTGGACACAATCCAACTTAGAACTTAGTTCTTAGAACTTAAACCCTTTCAACGTGTGTTTTCAGCTCACCACGGATAATTGTAACATTTTGGTCTTTTGTTTAATACTCCACTCTCTCGTGTCCCTTCTGGTTGAACAAAAACCAGACGGCAACGTCACGGTGACTACGTCTACTTCTTATATTCACAGTCTACGAAAGCTCGGCTTAATCAACAGCACAAATACATTAGAAAGCAGTTGGACATCGTCCCGGCGGTGTCCACATCCCCTGTTCACACACAGATCAAACAGAAACACTCGGTGCCCTGTACTTTATGTCACTGTGACCCGCAGAGCTGGTCAGCATCTGGTCAGCTCAGATGCTGGTCAGCATCTGTGCCGGCTCACAAATCCCTCTCTACCCCCGAGCCAACAGGCATCCGTCATAGTTAGCAGATGAATGCGTGTTTGCGGGGGACGTGTACGTGCTCAAACGGGTGGTGGCGAGCAGAAAAGTCCTTATGCGTTCGGATATCGTAGCGTTGTTGCTCTTCCTGAATATATTGAAATGAGTTACAGTAGAGACAAATTAAGACCTTTGTGTTTTCTGGTTCACAAGCGCTGAAAAGGATTAAGAGAAGGTGGATATCGTGGCATTTCTGTGGCCTTGGTCCACTCTGGCCGTGGCAGCTACTCTTGCTCTCTCTCCCTCTCTCTCTCTCTCTCTCTCTTTTTCTCTCTCTGTGACTCTTTGTACTCGCGGGAGGAGGTGTGAGGGAGTAGCAAGGAGTCAGTGGGAGACGGGGAGATAAAGCGGGATGGGGGGCGAGGAGCCGGAGATGGGGAAGAGGAAGTGTAGGGGAGTTGAGCTTTGGAGAGGAAGGGCAGAGATATGTAGTGACGCACACGTCACCTGACGAAGAGGTGTTTTCTGCGGACCAATGGGTCTCATTGTTAATTTAGAAAGTTACACTGCTATACATTGTGGGTAAGATAGATATTATATTATATTCTCATTCATCAGATGTATTAGTAGTTTCCCTGGCACAACTTAATGTGTTAGTCCAGTATCATGGCAGGTCATGTAGTCACGAAATGCGATCCATTGGTTTCACGTAAATGGAATTTGGAAGTTGGAAAGTCATCTAGGATTCTTTTTTGTGGTCGACACACAAATAAATGACTTAGTATTCATCATCCAAAAAGACCACTTGTGGCGGGCGGGAGGGGGCCGATGACGGACGCAGCGTTGTGGTTTTATGGTTGTGGTTTTGTTGCACGAACCTGACGTTCGTGACAGTTTGCCTAAAACCTAACCGTGCGTAGTTATTTTGAGCCCAAACCTGACTCAGCAGTTTTGTGGCCCAATCTTTGGTTTTCTAACGTAACGTTGCCTCGGAAAAAAAACAAAAAAACACGCAAAACACGGACAACGCTTGTCCCTGGACATAAAACCAACAGATTATATTGGTGGGGTTTCAGTGGAAGGACCATGACCCCTGACTAACGTGTGCATTACCTGCTACTACAAAATAAACAAGTGGACGTGACTTAAAGAAGCCTTCCGTGTGATTTACACCGCGGCCGTATTGTAAGTAGCGAGTCAAACACAAAGAGCACCTTGTGGCCCGCTCGGCCGTGTGCGGATCGTTCCCACCGCGGCAGCACAGGATACAAAACGGCCGTCCTCCTCCTCGCTCGGACAGACATAAATACAACGCGAGACAAGAGCTTTCTGTTTCTCTTGCGTGTTATCATAAGAAGATAGCGGAGGCAACGCGGGCAGCTGTTGACGAACACAAAGCCGGGTTTGTTCTGCTCTTTGGGTCAGAGGGAAATATTAAAAGCTGTTTTTGTCGAGTGTTTCTCTTGTAGATAATGGGGAAATAAATAGTCCAATTGGTCAATTATCTTGGCAACAGGGAACTTTCTACGTGTGTAAAATACATCAATTATTGTTTTTAAGCAATGTTACACACCTGAATGCAAAATATGTCCTGGTTTCAGCCTTTTGAAGATGTTGTGGTTTGGTTTTGGTTTGGTGAGAAAAGACGTCGCCATTTCTTCAATAGATTCCTCGATAGCAGCAGTAACGATAAAAAGCTTGAAGGAATTATAGCAGATTGATCGTAATCAAGAGTTCCTCGCCGTGATGATAACATTTTCATCCACGAATGAAAGGAAAATAAAAGCTTTTGGATTATCACAGAAAATGAGCTCTCGCACGTTTTGTTCAGCAAGATGATCTTCACAAATGGACCGCTGTCATGATTTTTTCAAGCGGGAACACGATTGCAGGAGCTAATGAAGCTAATGTAGAGCTGAAAAACAAACTACACCAACCAAAACTCACTTCCAGGTTTTAGTGCTCGATCTAAATCCTAAAAGTTGTAAAAATAGATCAATTAAAAAAGCTATTTGAAAAAGTGATTTTCCTTCCTTGGTTCACGAGACCGATTTGGCTGGCAGGAAAGGAAACGTGACAGTAAATGTGCACCGGGTGCCGGCTGATTTTTACACATCCGGGGCTCATTGTGCAAAAGGTTCGACGATATGTGACGAGGTGAACATGTTTGAATGATGATACTTAACTGCATTTCACGCTCTCCATATTTACAGATTTACGCCGTTGAATCGCGACCAAGGGTGTCGTCACACGTTTTGTGTGCGGCAGCCGTCTGTGTGTAATTTAGTGCCACCGAATTTCCAAATCCTTACATTTCACAGTTTAGACGTTTGAAACTAAACGTTTATTTGTTTGTGACCATTTCTATTTTTTTCATCCCTCCTCTCCCTCTTCCTGTGTTGGCAGCCACGCCGCGGGCTACGACAGCGACCCCAGCACCCCCATGCTGTACAGCTGCAGCACACAGTACCGCATACACACACATGGAGTCTTCAGGGGCCTACAGGTAGGACTCACACTGCTGCTGCCAATGGACATTGAAAAACTAATAAAAACACGTATCGGAATCAGTGGACTGCAGTGGATCCCCCCCCCCGAAATATAGCAGAGCAGATTTCCAAACACACACACACACAAACACAGGAATGCCTCCACATACACACACACACACACACACACAGGAATGCCTCCACATACACACACACACACACACACACACACACACACACACACACACACACACACACACACACACACACACACACACATACGTACGCAGAGAATTTTTAAAAGGCAGCTCCAAAAGCCAAGAGGAATCTTTTTCCACAAATCCATTAGCAGTGGAGACACACACACACACACACAGAGAGAGAGAGACACTGGGTAAGAATTCAGTTTCCATACGGGGATCAGCATGTTAATAAATCATTAGATTTTAATTATTGTCTGTCAACAGCTCTAAAGGACAGGAGGCAGAGATTCTCCAGACCCGCTCTTAGTCCGCAGCAGAACTTTTTTGTTGTTGTAATCTTTCTTCATTTTCTTCATCTTCTTCTTCTTCTTCTTCTTCTTCTTCTTCTTCTTCTTCTTCTGTGCATAGAAATGGGGTACGCAAACTGACAGTGCAGAAAAGAATAAAGGAGCTCTCACTCTTTTAGGAAAGCGATGCTCTTCGCCGACATTTACATAACCGGGATTGCACTCATTCTTCATTAATATTGATTTTTTTATAAAGAAAAAGATATTAAACAGTTTGTTGAAGGCGTGACAGCTTTGTTGAGCTCTAATTAAACTTAACGAACACTTGACTACTGCAGTTAGGCTGCTGGATTAGTGTCCGTTACTTTAGAGTGCGCAATAATAAACAAATACAAATGTGAAATATAATACCATGAATAAATTGTGTAAAATACAAAAATTAATTGACCATTTGTGAGAAAGTTCTAAATGATTATTATTATTATTATTATTATTGTGACATGTTTCATGTTCCACCTTGTTGTTTTTATAATATTGGTTTTATTTTATTTCAAAATCCCCTTTTTTCAAATCTTTAGTAGTTTTTTTCCACTATGGCAATTTTCCCAATTATACATATATTACACTTCTAATATTACCTGTGATTTTTTTTGCTCAAAATGTCATAATGTCATCAGTGGATGTCATCACCCTGACTCCTCACAGCCAATCATAGCAGAAGCTGCTGCTGTAAAATAAATCAGTACGCCGACACAGCGACAAACCTCTGCTTTTATTTTGCCTTCACACGCAAAATAAATAAATAAACACGATACGTACGTTTAAAACGCAGAAGATGAGCTGATGAAAAACATGTTTTCTCCAGCCATGGCGTTATTCTTCTCAGCGGTGAGCGTGGCGCTCTGGAAGCGGGGGCCTGTTTAAAAGGCCGTGACTAACAGCTCCCTCTAGGCTGCGGTCAGTCTCGGGGGGGTCATTTTACTGCTAATTCCCATCTAATGAATATACGAGCACTTTATTATAATGATCCCCGTGAGCCAGACACATCACATGCACTTATTTACACACGGGGCAGATTTCATTGCCTGTTTTCTAAATTACATTTCACCGGTTCAATTACTGGTGAGGCTTTGTTCATCTGGCCTTGAGTGGTTTGGCTTCAAATTATAAGTGTTTGGTGTGTGTGTGTGTGTGTGTGTGTGTGTGTGTGTGTGTGCAGGATGTGCGGCGGGTGCCCAGCATCGCTCCGTCCATCGTGCGGTCAGAGAGCAGCGAGAAGCGTCCGTTCATGTGCGCCTACCCAGGATGCAACAAGCGATATTTCAAGCTGTCCCACCTGCAGATGCACAGTCGCAAACACACAGGTGACACCAACATGTGATGTGATGTTCTGCTCATTGTGTATCTACTGACGGCTGCCATTGTTCGTGTCAGTGATTCCAGACCCAGTCATCAACGTGTTCTAACTTCATTCCAAGGTTTCCTGTTTGACCTCTTCAAATTGCCGAAAAAATACTTCTTGGCTTGTGAGCTTGGTTTGTTAACAAAGGTCAACTAACATCGAGAGACCACATCTCAAAGATATTCCGTTGACATAAAATACAAAGAAAAACCAGCAAACCGTGTTGGCATTCACTTAAAAGATTACAATGAGTTGTGGCCCTTTTCATTTTCTTTCAATTGGCCAGTCAGTCAATCAAATCAATTGGGGGGCGGGACCTCGAGCAGCGACCAGCCCGTCGAGGACAGACCCGGGTTGTGGGCAGGAGATGAGCTGTGCTTCGCTGGTCCCTACTGGGAGCCGGTACCAGGCTGCTGGAGACCCAGACCGTACAGCTGGGCACCTCTCGAGGGAAGGAGACACAGGGGAACCAGAACCAGAACCAGCACCTGTCAGAACCCTGCTGCAGTGAAATGGGAGGTTATCTAAAGGGACTCTGACGCTCGGAAGCACCGCCACTTGTGTCCACAGGGGCCGCCAAAATCGACACAAAAATGAAAAAGGCTCCTCGACGTAGCTTAGAACGAGCCGACAATTGAACCCAAACGTTCCTATCGGTGTGTTATCCGGGAAGTCGTCGAGGATGAAGAAGTGATCGGATCCTGTTCAATGTAACTGCATTTAACGGACTGCGTCTTCTCGGTTGTCTTTGTCCAGGGGAGAAACCCTACCAGTGTGAGTTCACAGACTGCGGCCGCAGGTTTTCTCGCTCTGACCAGCTCAAACGACACCAGAGGAGACACACAGGTTTGATCCCTTTTACTCAGTCTGTCCTCTCTGGCTTCCCCCCCTCCCCCTTTCAGTTCCTTGTATTTGCTCTCTCTCACCACTTGTTCTACTTGCCGCTGTTTGCATGACAGCAATTTAAAACGCACAGTTTGCATTTTGTGTACAGTGGTGACCACACTGAACCCCCCCCCCCCCCCCCCTCCCACATCAGATAAAGTTGCTAAAGGCTGGTCAAACTTTGGAATGGCTTCCTTGCAAACCTCTACTCTACTGTATTTTTCTCCCTCTGTCTTTGTGTGTGTGTGTGTGTGTGATGTTGAACATGTGTTTTCTGTGCGTGCGTATGTGTGTGTGTGCGCGCGTCTGTGTTTGTGTGTGTGTGTGTGAACCTGGGCTTGTGTGTATGTGTGTGCATGCATACTGTACATGTGTTTAGGAGTTAAACCCTTCCAATGCGAGACGTGTCAGAGAAAGTTCTCTCGGTCTGACCACCTTAAGACACACACCCGGACTCATACAGGTAAAACAAGTGCGTAAACTTTTATTTTTCCATTTCTTCTTCATCCATTTGATATTTAAGTATAGTAGTTGTACAGCACAGTGTTGGAACAACATGTATTTATTCTTACTTGACTGCAGTAAGTCCATTTAACCTTCCTATTTGGGTTATGATCAGAATAATGTTCTAATATTTCTCCCCCCCCCCTCCCCCCACATTCCCCCTCTTTCTTTTCTTATCTCATTGTTGCTCAACCCGGCCACCTCTCGTCATTGCCATCGTCTCCGCTTCCTCCTCCAACCTGTGCATCCCCCCCTCCCTCCCTCCCTCCCGCCTCCTCTCTCTCGCAGGCGAGAAGCCGTTTAACTGCCGGTGGCCCAACTGTCAGAAGAAGTTTGCCCGGAGCGATGAGTTGGTGCGACACCACAACATGCACCAGAGGAACCTCACCAAGCTCCAGCTGGCCATCTGAGGCTATATCTGAAGCCCGTGACACAGTTCAAAATGTAAACACCTGGGGTTACATCTGCTTATATTTTCTGTCTGCGGTTAATGCAAACCTGGTGACCCCAGTTGCTCCCCAGAAACTAGCCTGTGTGGGAACCAATGTCGTCCTGTTAAAAAAGTGAATAGTAGTTAAGAACTAGATACTGCAGTCTACACTTATAAGACAAGAGAGTCTTAACACGTTCAAAAAATGTGTGGACTGGAAACAGTCTCTATTCGTCCAGGGAGTGAGATTTAAAGGATAAGGCTGGCAATAATCCATACTTTTGTATTTGCAAACAAATCCCAAAACTGAAAATATGTTATGTCGAGTTCAGACAGACTTTAGCACTGTGTGATAGCCACAGCTCCCCTTCAATCAGTTGACTGGGATCACCGTGTTGATTTGGCGGGGGTGCCGACGTAGAGGGCTCCAGACAAAAAAATGTTGAACTATTGAGCAATATTTGGTCAGGTGCTGGGTTTGGCCAATCACATGCGATCCCACATTCCTGGTCGATCACGTTGTATTTCTACTGCTTACCTTAAAATAGTTCTGTTTTGTTATATTTTGTTTTGTTTTATTTCATTTTCCATGACTTAAAATCTCCTTTTTGAGGGAGTGCTTGACAAGACGGCAGCATAAAAGCACAAATAACAGACTGACAGAGAGCAGCAAAAAGAAAAAATACGTACAACTTGAAAGGTTCACATAAAAGACACAAGTCACGGACTAAAGATAAACAGCTAATTGTACCAGTCAATGAATGAGCAGTGTCGTATATTAAGTTGTAAGATCCTTTCCTCGTTGTATTATAAGCCAGTGTGCAATGTGTTGCTGTCTCATAGACCTTTAAACTCATCGTCCCACCAATCCCAATAACAACATGCCCAGAATCTGCTCCGACTGACAATGAATATCTGATGAAATGGGTCACAAACATATACTTTATGTGAATATGTTTATTTTATTTTTTTCAGAAAATGTTTCTCAAATGGGTTTAAATAGTAAATAATAAAAGTTTGTTTGGGACTATTTTTCAGCTGCAGACATAATTGGGTTTAAGTCAAAAATAAATGATGGCGTCCATGTTCATTGTACGGGAGGAACATTTCACCCGGTGCTTATAATAATTGTTGGGCAACCGTGGAGGGCAACTGCATTGAGGTTTGTCACAGAACTTGTTTTGTTGGATCAATTCATAGATATGCTATCAGTAAGAGCCATTTAAGTGCTACTAAAGTGTTAAACTACAAAGTGCTATCAGTAAGAGACATTTAAGTGCTACCAAAGTGCTACTACGGCGCTACCTTCCCTATTCAAGGTATAGTCGAAAAAGATGTGTTTTTAGTCTCCTTCTCTGGCTCTCTCACTTCTTACAGTTACTACTCCAGGGTTCGTTTTAATCGTTACTATAGAAACCTCCCCTCGGTGAGTCTTGCCGTATGTCGGTTTAGTATACAGAAGTTAGCCTATTTCATTTCTATGGATTTGAATACAAATAAACCGGATATCACCAGACTTATCCTTTGAAGAAACCATTCCTCACTTTGAATTATCTTTTCATAAAATCTGTCTGCTGTTTACCAGTCGATTCTTTACCATAAGCATAAAAATGCAGTGTTGGGGCGATGTCTCCATCCTCACTACAATGTAATATGTAATTCATCCCCCAGTTATTGACTGATTTCTTGCTGTCATTCCACCAGCGTGTGTACAGTGACGTCAAAGGTCAGCAATGCGCCTCTCTGTTGGTAATATCTCTTTATGTGGAACTACTTTGGGAAGGCTTATTTATTATCAACCACTGATCTCACTGGAACGATTTAAAGAGAACGAGGCGCCACTCAGTCTCTGTGCTAGTTTTCACACTCTCACCATGAAGGGGTTTGATTGAAAGACATCCAAATTAATTGAATCATTTGCATCAAACAACCCATGCAGTGTGTTTGCAATGCAAGCTTTTGTTTTTTTGTCTGGTCGGCATAAAAATATACATTGCAAACTTAAATACCCGCTGTATCTAAACAAAGCCGATGTTTTTTTGTTTTTGAGTAATGTGAGGATTGGATTTAAAAAAAATTTCAGGCAGCGCTCCTGGGAGTCTCTTGTCTCTGCGGTGTGTAAATATTGCTGGATGTTGGCAGTGTGTTAGACTCTAAAATATGTCTGTTTGGTCACACTGGCTCTGTGGCCGGGACATTATGGTCAAGATGTAAATAATACTTGTTCAACGTGGGAACCGAACTCTTTCCATGGGCAAAAATATGTAACTTAAATGCTATGTTTTAGACTTGTCTTTGGATGGATCCAGGAAGTGTTTATACTTTTCATTTTCTTCTGTCTTCCATGTGTATTCATATTTGAGTCACCAAACGTCAGTGAAACATTTTGTACTCAAAAGTGTGAGATAATTGGACATGATGGTTTCCCTCTCTTTAAATGTATTGTTACTGTTTTGATACAGTGCCAGTTTGCTTCTGTGGTCTTTTATTTATTCATTTCAACGTTTTCCCTGTTTGATATGAAGCGGAGACACCACGGGGCATTTGGCTGAACTTTTACATTTTTAATAGATTCAACCATAAAACTTCCAGTTGATTACTTTACACTAATTATTATTTGCATTACAAGTTTTCTGAAAATGTTATGTTTGAATATGCAAATGATGCATTATTATATGTACACATTTGCATAACTTTGCAGAGCAGAAATCTGAACGTTCAATAAAGCCAGGTCCGTCCAGAAAATCTGAATAAGTAAAAAAAGCACTTCTGAAAAAAGCAAAAAACATTTTCATCCTGTTTTTCGGAATAAAATGTGTTATAAATCAGGCTATGAATGATATCTGAACCAACCCCTCAGCAAAAACAGAATCAGATAGAATATAGATAGGAATGAAACCGGAAGCTGTGGTGTATTCAGTATACTGAAGTGGAGATGTATGGCTCAGAGTCCGAAAGAATATATATATTTTGAGAAAACAACCTTTGAAGATATATTTTGTAAAATTATGTACTTTTTGGAGCCAATACAGGTGAATAGGGCAACAGATTTAACTCACAGATATCACCATGAAACTCCCCCCGTTGAATCCTCACTTGAAGACAAAGAATACAGGAATTGTTATGTGACAATATGCAGATGCAGCATTTTCTAATGCAAACTGTCAGTGAAAATAGACAAAGTAGATAAGACAGGAATGAAAACACGTCACGGGAGCACAACTTCTCAAAATGTAAACATTTTCTTTTAGCGCTTGGAGTGTCTCGCCTTAAGTCAGCCTTTATATAAAGATATCATCATGAAGCCCACAAGCAGGTCACATAATAGTTGTATTCCTCCTCGCACACAGACAGGGAAACCAATTAAATGTCGTGGGCCTCATTGTGTATGATTCCATCATTATGACTCTATCATTTCTGTTGGGGAACATTCCACAACCCTGGAGTTACAATATCTTATGTGCAAAAATATGTGCAAATACATCCATAAAATCCATACATCAGCTGACCTTGACCGAGGTTCCCTCGCTTTAGACACAGTACAGCACAGTTATACCCTGTTGGGGCCAGAACCACACTCTTTTCATTTTAATAAACTAATTCAAACATTATCAAAGAGCAGCTTTATGAGACGAAGGGAGAAAGTTTGAAGAAAAGAAAGGAAAAAACTCTAATAGACACAAATAGGTGCACACACACACGCACACACACACACACACACACTTGCACACACACACACGCACACACACGCACACGCACACACACACACACACACACACTATAGTACAGTACCATCCACTTTCCTCTCTTTATCTCTCCCTAGATTCCTCATTGCATTCCTTGGCTCCTCTCAGTGAAAAAAAAAGGGAGCAGCAAAGGCCGATAAAAGTGAACGTGTTTTCTTTCACTCTTTTCACTCTCTCATGCATTTTATTTCCACTTTTATTTGTCATGTTTGAAATGCACTTTTTTTATGGTTATTTCTTTACCCCTTGTGGCCTTCAGCTTCACAACAACTTATGAAAATCCTAATTTTCCGGGTAGTTTCATCAGTTTCATCAGTTTCATCAGTGCACACAAAAAACAATAACTCGACTTTAAAATGTGCTCGACCGGCGGCCACCGCAGTATTTATGAAGAGAAAGAGACAGAGAGAGAACAGCAGAGCAGTAAACAGAGACAAATGGAGGCCGAGATGGATAAAGACAGATAGAGCAATGTTTTTTTTGTGAACTTTTATCATAAGTTTAGCCAAAGTGTTAGTGTAAATCAGACAACGTGTCCGATTCCCTCGGTGGAAATCCCCTGAAACTCCCCAGGGCTCTGGTGCTATATCTCAGCTGTCGGACAAGGCCTATATCTCTCATCTCTCTCTGCTCTGTGTGTGTGTGTGTGTGTGTGTGTGTGTGTGTGTGTGTGTGTGTGTGTGTGTGTGTGTGTGTGTGTGTGAGTGTGTGTTTTGGTGTTTCATCTTCATCCCAGCCTCATGCCGCTGGAGGCCTTTGAAGCCAGAGAGCTGCTCAGTGTAACCGTATAGTTTTGTCCACTTGCAGTAGTCACACAAGACGCTGTATCGAAATGTTCTACTTAGAGCAGATACGGACTACATGGATTAGGCCTGTTGAAAAATACTGAGAGGAAAAAAGAAGAAGAAAAAAAGACATTGTATTTGGAGCTCAGCCAATCTGAACATTTCTGTAGGTGATTTAACCTGCAAGCAACTCCCTGCTGAGCCACATGGTAGCTGCTAGAGGGCTAGTTAGGTAGCCTGTTTGCTAAAGAGAATAACAAAAGCCATGGTAAAGCCACTATCATATGTATATATATAAATATATTTATCAATCATGTCATTTTGCCCTCTGGTGGCCGCAAACTGGGTCATGCAGCTTTAGATCACGTCTGGTTGGACGTTGTCATGTATCAACTGCTGACGGCAACCTCCAAGTCTGAGAAGTGAAGCTGATGCAGAAAGTGCCCTAAACGTGCTTTCTCTCTAATGGCCAGCAGGGGGCGCCTCCTCATGGTGCATTAAGAAGTCTGATTGTATGGAAGTCTATGATAAAATGACTGTGAGTCTCAGTTGATTTATTCCCTCAGTGAACATTGGAAACATACGTTTCTGTGCTCTCCCTAACGTGTCATAATGATAGCTGTGGAAAAGGCCCTAAAGGTGTCTAATTATTGACGCTTTTAGTTTAGTTTAGAATAATATGAATGAATGAATGTGTTTATTTTGGTGTCATGCATGAAGCCATGCCCAGACTGCACGCACTGAAACAACTCATATTCTAATAATAATGTACACTTTTATTAATTTCACAGTGGGGAAATTCTTCTCTGCATTTAACCCATCCTTAGTTATTAAGGATCAGTGGACTGCAGTGAAGCAACTGGGGGTTCAGTGTCTTGCTCAAGGACACTTCAACATGAACTATGGGGAGAGCGGGGATTGAACCGGGTAACTCGTGGTCGCGGGACGACCACTCTCCTCCATGAGCTACTATGTTTCATTGTGTTTATGCCAGATTGTTGTTCAAATGGGACCCTCTCTCCACCCCTAACAGAGGACATGACAGAGAGCACAGGGTGGGCAACACTCATAGCTGGGGGGGATTAAGTGTTCATCAAAGTCAGGTCATGCCGGTGGCTGAGCAATCAAAGAAAAAAAAGAAAAAAAAATCAGATTTAGTGTTTTGGGTAGAGAGAAGAAACTGGGAGAACGAGTAAAAGAGACGCCCTGTGTCATGTTGTTCTGTGAACTGTGAAAGTGGAGAACGGGAGATGATACTGTGGATGTTTAGGTCCTGGTACGGCTCAGCACAACCCATTCCCCCGAGTATACACACACACACATAATTACACACACACACACACATACACACACACACACACACACACATACACACATACGCATAAGAGGCTGCATTCCTTTACTTGCTGACTCAAGTTGCTTCAAGAGGATAACAGACATTTTTAAAATAATAATAATCTGCCATGAGTTCAGCAAATGAGAGATTGTAATTTTTTTTTTAAGTGCTGAGTAAACAGAAGTAGTCAGCAGTCATTTATCATTCTGTTGGTCCTTGTTGTAGGACAAACTTCATTTCAACAACCCTGTTTCATCATCAATAAAGTCATTATTACGTTATCTACACTCTGGGTTTTTTCATTTTGAGCCTGAAGCTGTTTTGGATTTGATTCTCGAAGACCCAAAACTGGAAGAAGACGACGTGAACCTTCCTGCTCATCCTCTTCAGTGGAGCCGAGAGAACAACAAGGGAACGCCACGAAATGGGAGTGCACGTGAGATCTCATGATCAGCGCACAGTCCGCATTATTAAATATGGTTATGTTTTTTGAGATAAACGATAGCGGTACATTGAACATGATAAATAAATGTCCTGTAGTTTCAGCTCTTAAATGCTTCCAACCAACCCTGCAACACATGACCGTATCACACACACTCTTGCATCTGATCATGCATGGAGATCAAGCTTCAACCGTGTGTGTGTGTGTGTGTGTGTGTGTGTGTGTGTGTGTGTGTGTGTGTCTGTCTGTCTGTCCACGGCTCAACGACCAGCGGCTTGAGAATCTAAAGCAAAGCTTCTTCTCCTTTTTGAATCGCAGCATCTGCAGATTGATTCCTTGATGTTATGATGACGTTCAAGTCTGGCGAGATACGAGTCTTTCGCCGCCAGGGACAATTTATTTATGCTTAGCACGGCCCAAAGTTTGTTTTGCGTCAAGTACTTTCATTCATCTTCTCCATATAATGCGTATGATAAAAAAATGTGCCCGTCAAATTTGCAGCTGAATAATGTTTACGTTTTTTAATTCATAGGCCCCTCCCGAAATGGATCTTCTTGGGGTATTCTAAAAACATTCACTGATGTGTTTAATCACAAAAACAAAAAACAAAGGAACCATTGAAATGTGAGCATTTATTCAATGTATTTATTTATAGGACACAGTTACTGAGCTGTGAATCCATTCTGTCCAATCCATCCCATGAATACAGGACACAGGGTGGTATACATGCATTCAAACTGCCTGTGACCTCCTTCCTTTTTCTTTTACTTTTTTTGAAAGACAGATGAAAGCAAACGGAGGGAAAGGAAAAAGAGATATTCTACTTTTCTGGAGCGATGCACTGCAGAGGTCACCGAGGTCGAGACGGATTCACCTACAAGAGGATTCTTTTTCATTTTTTTAAACCACATGTTCGACAAACTCAACAGCTCCTCTCACTTGGGATTCGTTTCCTTCACTGTGTGAGAACGGAGGGAGAAGAAGGCGATCAGCAGACACAAAGAGATGCCATCCTTCTGATTGGTGCGAGCGTTTCACCAATAAGAGACTACATTTCTCAGCACGCTCTTTGCTGCAAAGACAATGTTGGAGATAGCCTCTGAACGTGTTTTTAGCAGCAACACACTCATCTTGAGTTTATTTTATTACCAAAACGTCACCGTTCAGCGGTGCTTGTTTATCTTAGTCTTTCCTTGTATGGTAAATTGAGTTAAAATCAATACAATATCTCCAAAGGGTTTCAGCGAGTTAAAGGCCTGCGAATATAGTCTTTCTTTTACTATCAAAAGCGGCTCTGTGTGGACCAGTGGATCCCCGACAGCGAAGCTGGAGGCAGATTGAGTCTCTAGCGCCACCTTGTGGGTGATGGTGTGCTGCATGTCGAACTCTAATTTGAATTGAATAGTTTTGAGAAGTCAGAATCCCACACACTGAAATTATCAAGAACTTTATCGTCATATAAAATCCAACCAGTTTATTATGAATGTATTAATAATGTGAAGTCCAGCTTTTGCATATTTATTTTCTAATGTATATTGTCTATTCCAAAGTTCGTCCAGTCTGTTAACATTATTCTATTTTTAATTTGTATTATATTTGATGGAGTTAAGACAATCATTTCAATCATGACCCGTGTGGATGTCTTAACATATCAATGTGTATATTCTACCATATGCACTTATGTACACTTCTACTGCGGTGACACACACGAAGACCCCTTCAAAGTCTAAATATGACCACGTTTATGACAAATACCGGCTCGAACTGTGATATTCGCTGTTTCACTTTCGTTTTTTCATCTTCATTACAAGGTAAACAAACTCATCAGCTGCCTCTTCGTGACGCCGCGTTTCGTTTCACGCGGTTTCGTTTACCGTGTTTAGCTTTTGTTTTCCGCCACAGTTCTGTCATCCGACCTTTAAGTTTTCGTTTCCGAGTCCCTCGAAGCGGCCGGTCACGCGCAGCTCCTGGAGACAGCGATGTTTTCATGGGGAGAGGACGGTCACCGGGGCTTTCGGCTCAAAGATTGCGCCACCGTGGACACCGGGCCGCCGACGGACGACCCGGTCCATCACCTGAAGCTCGGTTACCGCGTGGCGGACCTGTCCGCGGGCCGCCGGGCGCTCGCGTTCGTCAAAACAAACGGGAACGCGTTCGTGATCCGCACGACCGGGAGCAATGACGGGAGGAGAGTCCGAGGGAAACAGAGTGAGCTAATTCATTCATTTATTTATAAAACAATAATTCAACCTCTATTTTTTTGGGTATAAATAATGTTGCGTTATGTATTAACTATTTGTTAATGAATTAATACATCATTTGTTTATTTAAATAAAATACAAATCTCTCGTGCAAACCTTTTCTTATTCTGCAGTAATAATAAGTAAATTCGTTTATTTATAAAAATTTTAAAAAAAAATCAGAAATCAAAATGTTTTACTTTTCAAACTTACGCAAACGTTTTCTTATTTTGCAGTAATAATAAATACATTTGTTTATTTATTTATTTTCTTTGCAAAGTTGTACAATCGTTTTCTCAGTGATGATGATGATGATGATGATCTCTTTACTCCTGCTGTGTTCTGCTCAGAGTTCGTGAAGTGTAAAGAGAAGATCCGGGCTGTGGGTTGCTATGGTGATGATGGTGACGATGACGACGTGGTGGTGCTGCTGTCCGAGGGAGGACAAGTTTTCTGTGTGGACACGACTCACACTTGCAATCTAAAGTAAGGAGAAGCGAAGGTTTCGGAGCAAATCGGTGTCCTGAATATGCAACGAAATATATAAAATGGTGCAAATTTGTCTTGCGAAATCTCCAATTCATGCTGTCGTCTGTTTTTTTCTTCTTCTGTCTTTCTTCCTCTCAGGCCCCTGGCAGCTTTGTGCAACATAGCGGTGTCTCAGGTTGCTTGTGGGAGCCGGCACTCAGTGGCCCTCACCCAAGGTGACTAAAGCACAGGCTGTATAATTAGACATAATGCTGTTGATATGTTTGTGTGTGATTCTCTTTTTTCCGATTAAAAAAGGAAACTTTTCAATGTTTGAAGTGTTTTGTTTCTTTTGTGTGATTTGGGCGGACTGACCCTTTTAAGAGTTTATTAACAAGTGAATTAGAAAGGAGTTCCTCACTGCACACCACGGGAGGAGGAGCTCATTGGCTCTGTCCAGTCGTGAGAAAAAGGAAACAAGATCTTGGTGATTTCTCCACAGCTGGCCAGGTGTACACATGGGGCCGGGACTCCAGGGGCCAGCTGGGTCTGGGGAGGAGCGCGTCCCGCTCCTCCCCAGAGATGTTCTACTCATTCCCCACTCATTGCCTACTTAGTTACTTCTCACAACTTTGAGTAGCATATCGTAAGATGTTGTATCCATAGACTGCATGTAAGAGGTTAACGTAGTCATTGTGACGTCACCCAATCGGTTTGTGGACTATCCATCTGAAGCCTCGAAGCATTTTGGCCCTTGGTCTTTAGCTGTCGCCATCTTGGTCTTTAGCTGTCGCCATCTTGGTGTTTAGCTGTCGCCATCTTGGTCTTTAGCTGTCGCCATCTTGGTCTTTAGCTGTCGCCATCTTGGTGTTTAGTTGTCGCCATCTTGGTGTTTAGTTGTCGCCATCTTGGTGTTTAGCTGTCGCCATCTTGGTCTTTAGCTGTCGCCATCTTGGTGTTTAGCTGTCGCCATCTTGGTCTTTAGCTGTCGCCATCTTGGTGTTTAGCCGTCGCCATCTTGGTCTTTAGCTGTCGCCATCTTGGTGTTTAGCTGTCGCCATCTTGGTCTTTAGCTGTCGCCATCTTGGTGTTTAGTTGTCGCCATCTTGGTCTTTAGCTGTCGCCATCTTGGTGTTTAGCTGTCGCCATCTTGGTGTTTAGCTGTCGCCATCTTGGTCTTTAGCTGTCGCCATCTTGGTGTTTAGCTGTCGCCATCTTGGTCTTTAGCTGTCGCCGTCTTGGTGTTTAGTTGTCGCCATCTTGGTGTTTAGTTGGCGGCGTCTTGGTGTTTAGTTGTCGCCATCTTGGTGTTTAGTTGTCGGCATCTTGGTGTTTAGTTGTCGCCATCTTGGTGTTTAGCTGTCGCCATCTTGGTGTTTAGCTGTCGCCATCTTGGTCTTTAGCTGTCGCCATCTTGGTGTTTAGCTGTCGCCATCTTGGTCTTTAGCTGTCGCCATCTTGGTCTTTAGCTGTCGCCGTCTTGGTGTTTAGTTGTCGCCATCTTGGTGTTTAGTTGGCGGCGTCTTGGTGTTTAGTTGTCGCCATCTTGGTGTTTAGTTGTCGGCATCTTGGTGTTTAGTTGTCGCCATCTTGGTCTTTAGCTGTCGCCATCTTGGCTTTTTGTGACCCAACGCTGAACGAAAACATTTTTATGTGACCAAAATGTTACAAAACACACTGTGAAAGGGTTAAAATTATAAACACAGATAACTACCAGAACGGACAACACTGTAGTAACGACCTGTCAATCACAAGGTGGCCCCGTCCTGAAGCATACCCTACTTTATAGTCTATTTCACTCTAAATGGGACCATAACTTAATAAATGAACATTGAAGAAGAAGACTATGATCTAGATTGAGAACATAAACGTTATAATTTGTTACAGTATTCACTGAGTTAATAATAAATCAAGTGAGATTTATTACTACAATACAACCAGAGGAGTCGCCCCCTGATGGCCATCAGAGGGAATGCAGGTTTAAGTCACTTCTTCTGCATTGCACTTCTCCGCCTCATAAGAGTGTTTTTTTCCTCAAGAATAGACACAAGTACAAATAATTATAATTCATCTCTCCAAATAACACCCGAGGAATGATTAAATAGGTTTTAAATTGTTCTGTGGACCCAAATATCTTCTTTCGTTCTTTTTTAAAGGCCCCTGGGGTGAAAGTATTAGTGTGGCATGTTAAATACCAAGTTTTAGAGCTTTGTTACAGACTGGTATGATAATGGCTCCATGGTAATTACACAAAGATTTATTGGTGCATCTTATATTTAGAATATTATAGATTTACTGTGGGTTTTATAGGGAAAAAGTTTTCCACAGATGTGTAAACAAGTAACTATATATAATAAACTCTGGTTTGGTCTGCTTGCTTACTCAGAATGGTGCAGTGTTCACATTCGGCTCTGGTCAGTACGGACAGCTCGGGCACAACTCATTCGCCGATGAACTACGACCTCGGCTTGTTGTGGAGCTCTGGGGGGCAAAGGTCACCAAGGTTGCATGTGGACGGTGCGTTACATCACCTTTTTATAATGCAATTTCACTTAATCAAAGACTACAAGAGCTGCTTCAAGTGGCTCCATTGCAAACATGTAGTTTAAAATGTAGCCAATCAAAGTATATATTCACACCTGTGACGGCGTTAAAAAGTATTTTTTTAATATACAACATCGACTCAGGCATCACACATTGGCGCTGACAGACTCGAACAGGGTCTACTCCTTCGGGTGTGGAGAGCATGGCCAGTTGGGACACGGAGAGGAGAGTCATCCGTCGGTGCCGCTAGCCGTTCAACTGCCACGAGGTGACCACACTTCTGAAATAATTAGACGAAATGATGTGGATGCAAGGAATGGTGTCACAGAGGGAATTCCACTTTCATAATTATTTTGTTCATTCCAGACACGGCTGACGCTGGAATTAGAGACATCTTCGCTGGAGGAAACTGTTCGTTTGCGACGTGCGCCTCCACTGAGGTACGGACATAAAAACCGTACAGCACAGAGAAGCGGCGGTGGGAAACATCGACTCAACCCTGTTTATTTTGCAGGACGTCCACGAGGAGGCGAACGCCAGCCGTCTCGACGACGGAGCGCTGCGTCGCCTCGATGACACGATTGGCAAATGGACCACCGAATGCGATCCGAAGTCATGGAAAAAGATCAAAAAGTAAGCAAATTGCACTGCGGATTTATTTTTCAATAATTGTCGAAACGGACAGTTTTTCTCCGTGCAACGGACTGAAAATGTTAAATGTTCACAGGGAAATCGGCAGGTTCTTTTCCTCTGCATCAGGTGTGAATGCAAGCTTCCTTGAGCAAAGGTAAACGCAGTATTATTAATATTTCAATAGTCCCAATATTGGTTGATGGCCACACACCACTGTGCCTGAGGAGCTGGTCTAAATGTGAGCTGAGTCTCCTTTCTTTGTGTTTTTAGCAAAGACAAACACTTCCAGACTTCACCAAAGTACTCGGGCTTGAACTTGTCAGTCGCATGACTCGCCTTCAAGAAACTGGTGAAGAGGGACGATGTTTTCGCCACGGTATGGAACTAAAATATGTGTAATGTGCACGAAGGGTTTACGCTATCTACTTTGAGTATCCTGCGTGTGCTGCTGTTACTCTATGATTACTCTGAAAACATGTTCATAATATGGCTGCGAACTAGTCTAAGGCGTTTAAATAAAAATGTAAAAAAGACAAAATCACGTTGTTTCTCCATCGCTGTCCTTTTCAAACCAACAGGTCGAGGCTGCTGTGCTGCACCTGCTTCCTTCCCTTGATAAGAAGCCGTTGGGAGTGGAGGGGCTGAGGATCTTCCTGCTCCTCAATGAGCTCCTGCATGCGGTCCAGAGGCACCAACGCCGCCGAACGAGCACAACTCTCGCTGAGGCGGTCGCCGCCGCCGTCGTGAACTTGTCCGCTGACAGTCTCCGGGTCATAGGTGCTGTCAGCAAAAAGTTGCTCATATATAACACTTTGTACATTCAAGTTAAAATCCATGAAAATTTCCATTACATTTGTTCTTATTGGAAGTGGCAAAAGTCCGCCATTCCTCGTGCTGGGTTCAAACCCCCAACCTGAGCATGGGGGACGAGCAGGAGACATCACTCACTTGATTTATGCCCTCAGTAAACATTGTAAACATGAGTTTATGGTCTCAATCTCTAGTTTCAAGTCTTCTTCAATACAGTTTGATGTTCATTTAGTAAATTATAAAGCAGGGATTGCTTCAGGGCGGGCTTACTGTGTTACAACTTACTGTGATTGACAGTGATTGACAGGTCGCTCCCACGGCCTATTTATCCGTTACATTTATTTTGTGTCATTAATAAAATAGTGGACATGTGTATATGTTTTCAATAACCCATGCATAGAACATTGTGATCTATCAAACGTATGCTCACTGACCTAAGGTGACTGGTGGTCCTCTCTGCTGCCCTCCACCATGGTGGACCACGTAGAGGTGTGGAAGAAGGCCCTCTCAGGGATCCTGTCCTTGAAGCCTGTTCCTCGCAACTCTGGAGTCAGAAACCTGCTGCTCGTCCTCCAGTATATGTACAATGTTAGTATCATTTATCGGCTACGTTTTCTATTAACGTTACAGCATAATCCTACTCACCAAAATACAGCTTTTTAACTTGATGAACTTTCCCACTAATAAACACTTGTTTAAAAGGCCAACAGCAGGATTGCAGAACCCCAAAGAATGCCGGAAACCAACTTCTGTTTGTTGATTGACAAAGAAATTCTCGTTGAGGATCTGCAGCTTTGGCGCAGGTTGTCTCAACGCAAGGTAAAGCCACGATGCTGTCCCTCCTTCTGTCTCCCTTTGTGTCTCTCACTTGTCAGACACCATCTATTTAGAAAAGAAAACAGATTTTGACTGTGATCCTCCCCCTTCTTCAGTATATGCATGCTGAGCCGCTTTTCCTGTGCAACTTTCCAATTCTGATGGATCTAGAGTCAAAGAAATTTGTTTTTGACCAGAATGCTACGTACACCAAGGTAACTAAAACCTTCAACTTTTACACTCAATACCGTCATGATCAAGTAATCAGTTTCAAATGGTATAGTGAGCTATGAGAAATAACATCTTGAACTGTATTACAGATGGAAGCAACAGATTGGACAATGTTTTTGGGACTCGTGCTATTTCAAGAACAGTATTTTGTCCTGCACCTGAGCCGAGCATCTCTTTTGGACGACACCTTTGAACAACTTGATGCTGCTGATCACGAGGACTACAAGTTACCGATTGCGGTAAACATGTAGTTTTGATCTGATGGCCAAAAGTCACACTCTAAGTCTTGCGTTGTTGTAGAGCTCTTGTATAAGCGACTGTACCAGGAGGAAAACTTAGCTTGTGCCATTTTGTCTTCCAGGTTTATTTTGATGAAAACTTCACAAACAGTGATGATGATGCTCTCTACAGAAAAGACTTTTTTCACGAAGTGTTTCACGAGATGATGTCACCTGAAACTGGGATGTTCATGTTCAACGACTCCAAAACACTGGCGTGGTTCCCCAAAGTAAATCCTCAAACAGGAAAACAAATATTCAATTTAGATCTTAAATGGTAATCATCCTATTTTGTTTCTATTTTTCTGACATACGTTTTGTCTTCCATCAACACCAGGCCACAGAGGAGGACCAGAGATACTTCCTGTTTGGGGTTCTGTGCGGCTTGGCTTTGTACAACCAGCACATCATACACTTACCCTTCCCGCTGGCTCTGTTCAAGAAGCTGCTCGGTGTAAAGCCCTCCCTGGGGGACATGATCGAATTCAGCCCATGTGTTGGACAGTAAGAGGAAATAATTGTATATTTAAATCACAAACTTTTGGTTTCAGGTGCAGACTTCTGGTCACAACAGACGATAAACATCCTTTTTGGATATCTTGTGTATTAATCCTTTTTATTTTGCTTCTAGGTGTCTGCTGAACATCCTGGAACACTACGAAGATAATGTCATAAAAGACCTCGACTGGGATTTTGCCGTATGGGTCTTACATATAGTCAATAAGATATGTCATTCCTCTTGTCATCATTTCTCAAAGCAATGATATCTCTGTCTTATTTGTTCTTATAATTGATCAACAGATCTACTGGGATGGCATAGAGGTTGACCTTGATCCTAAAAGTCCTGAAAAGCCACTGACAGGGGAAAATAAGTAAAGACCATGCCTCTTTGTGATTTTCTTGTGTGCTTTGTTATTTGACAATAATTGAAGGAAAACACTTAATTAGCATTAATAAATGAGTACAGGTCAAAGGTTTTTGGCAATGGTTGTTTTTAACACAGAAGATGGTTTGTCACTCAGAATCATCTGAGAAATAGTCAGTGGAAACTGTTTGGAAAAGGGCATGTACTTAAAAAAATTAGTTAGCAGGTGATTTAATGTATTACTTATATATAAAAAAGAAAGTCTTAATATGCTCATTTAGGTGAAGAAAGTAATGCAGTCCTAATATACCTCAAAGCAAATAGGGCAACCAAACTGTTTTGAGTTGACAGGAGGATATAACTGTGTATCATCGGCATTGAAATGAAAGGATATATAATATCTACTAATTATGTGAATAAGGGGAGGCATGTAAAAGAGAAAAGAATGAGTCCCCAAATCAATCCTTGAGGTATACCACAAGTTTGTTTTAAGATAACGAAGGTACCTGAGAGACGTTTGTTGACATGAAACTTTAATCTGTTTAACAGGAAGGAATTTGTGGATGCCTTCGTGAATCATGCCTTCAACACATCAGTGGAGGGCGTGTTTCAGGAGTTCAAGAGAGGCTTCTTCCAGGTATGTGACCAGGATTTGGTGAAGCTGTTCCGACCAAAAGAGCTGCAGGATGTGCTGGTGGGCGCAGACTTCCATGACTGGGCAAAGCTGAAACAGGTACAGTCTAAAACCAGAGTTAATTTATTGATTTAAGTTGATTTATTGCATCCTCATCCCTGCATTGTGCTTGATTTGAATACGTAAAATGATCTTTAACAGAACTAAGTGTAACAAGTCTGTTTCCCCGTAATTAGAACACAGTTTATGAGGGGGTGTACAGTACCACACCACCACATCCCACAATACAGATGTTTTGGGAGGTGTTTGATGAACTAACTGAGGACCAGAAGAAAGCTTTTCTTTGTAAGTATTGTACCTGATTTTGAAATATAAAAACAATTGTCTGATATTTTCACATTTACTGTTGTGTTTTTTACTAGTTTACAGACTTATTTTAGGCCCTACAAAATAGTGTTTCTAAACCTAACCGAAGTGGCTTTGTTGCTTAAACCTAAATGTGGCCATTACGGTAGTGTTGTTTCCTGAACATAACCGCATTTCATGGTGAGAAAAGCCTAAAAAATGTAATAATAACGTATCAATGTTGTTCTATTAATACATCTTCCCATAAGATTGAGTTGGTTCTGTACACTCGGTATCTGCTAAGTCTTTTGTTGTGCAGTAGATGATGTTTTACCAGAAACTTTGGTTGCCTGGAGTCAATAAATCAAAAGTAATAGTTGGCGTGAACAGCCAAACTCAACAGTCTGATTTCAGGGAAGGGCAGTAACACTTAGCATGTCACAAAAATAAATGGAAAGGCAAGGAACTCACTGATGACCACTTTCTCCTCCACTAGGGTTTGTGACTGGCTTTGAACGGGTGCCCATTCTTGGCATGGAAAAGATCGAGTTGAAAGTCAAAGTTAAAGTTCCGGACCTCTCCTATGACCAGGACTACCCTGCGACGCATACATGTTTCTCAATGCTGGAGCTGCCCTTATACTCAACCAAGGAGATCATGCAAACCAAGCTTACAGAGGCTCTGAGCAAGAACAGGAGATCCTACAAGTGATGATGGGGCTGTACCTGTACTGGACTTCACTTTGTACCTGTACTGGACTTCACTTTGTAATCGAGCACTTTGTGAATGGCTGAGCAAGGAGCCTTTGAGCTACTGCTAATGTAACACTGTATATGAGCAAACGTTGGGAGTTTTATATTCTTTATAATGAAGTTGTATGTCAAGAATGCATGGCTCATATTGAAAACATGGGTGTAGATAGTGTGTATAATCTGTATCTGTTGCTGTTGTTAAGGGATTTTACAAGTGTTGCATCTCAGGTACTAAAGAGTGTTATTTTGGGGCCTAGTTGCAAAAAATGTATTCTGTACAAAATAAATATCTACAGCAAAGTAGACTTTAACGTAAGAAAATGTTTGTTCCATGTAACATTTTTCATGTCGGTGCATTAAAAATAAAACAGGTTTAATTGAACTGCAGCATGTCTTGCATTACTCCAGACACTCAAACAGCCCACTCGAGGAGGGTGCACACACACCCATGATAACAAAGATAGAAAAGCGACTTGAAGCGCTGTCCTCATTCTTATTGTTGCAAATAGTCAACGGGGTTAATATAAGTTGAAGGGAAATAATGCAACATAAGAGATCAACGTCTATGTTATATATATATATATATATATATATATATATATATATATATATATATATATATAAAAAGTAAGAATTTCTATCGAAAATAAAAAAAAATACACCTGTTTTTATACTGCTCAGTGGGTTATTAAGCTTGAATACAGAGCAGTATTTGACCATTTTTCATTTTTGTGGAAAAGACTAAAACGTCGAACTTACCATAGCCAATGTCAATTTGAACTGAGAATTGGGAATCAGATGATTCATTTATTTAATATTGGCTATTTAAAACGTTACGTTATCAAACGCAATTTAAATATGAAATACCAATGTTTCTTTTGTCAGTCGGTACGCCCCCTTTTCTGGACCGGGTGTTTGGTTCTTTCCAGCTGAGCTGATTCTTTTCCATAGAAGAAGGGAATGGACATACGGATCTTTTGAAAGTAGGTTGTATCCTGAGTAATGTTGAGTATGCGAACGTCTCATTAAACTAGAGGACCAGTAGTCCAGTAGTCCAGTATTCCTGTTCACTTAAACAGTGTAAATACTAAACTGCTGCAGTCATGCGCAAACAGCAGTTTCCACTTTCGTTTTCCTCCTCAGCTCACCGCCCCGCCCCTCCTGCCTCTGACTCACTGCGCGTGTTACTTTCGTTTCGTCGTGGCCATAAGTTTGTTTTATTTCCTCCGCTCACGCCCACGCATGCGCAACGATACGATACAAGTTTCGATTCTTGACAGCCAGGCGGAGCGGAGCCATAAAAAGCAGCTGACGGTTCTCCGGAGGACATTTCATCGAGATGTTTTCGTGGGGAGAGAACGGCCAGCAGGGCTTTCGGTCGCGAGATGGCCCGAATGTCTCACCTGGCCACGGAGTTCACCTTGTAAACCTCGGCTTTGACGTCACAGACCTGTCCGCGGGCCACTGCGTGCTCGCCTTCATCAAAAGCAACGCCGATGCTGCCGTCATCATCCGCACCAACGAGGGCGAAGATGGGCAGAGAGTCCGAGGAAAACAGAGTGAGCATCAGTCCTGTGACTTCCTCCTCACTGAATGAGTGTTCTCATAACGAGCTGCATCACGTGCTGTACACCTGCTGTGTTCTTTCAGAGTTCGTGAAGTGTCGGGAGAAGATTCAGGCCGTGGTTTGTGGAGATGATGATGGGGTCACGCTGCTCTCTAAGGGAGGAAAAGTTCTCTGCGTGGACACAACTTGCACTTACATTCCGAAGTAAGGAGAAACTCACCTCGTGATGTCCATCGATGTCCTGAATGTGCAACAATAATGTGTAAAATGGAGCAAATGTGTCTCACAAACTTCTCACTTACTGTGTTTGAGCAACAACGTCTTGTCTCTTTTCCTCTCAGGCCCCTGGAAGCTTTTTCCAACATAGCAGTGTCTCAGGTTGCTTGTGGGAGCCGGCACTCAGTGGCCCTCACCCAAGGTACAGTGAAGTCGACAGTGACCTGCCACCGAAGTACAAGCTGAGAGCCGCTGGCTCGTCTGAAAGTCGTGGGGACTCCTGGGGTCTAAAACAGTTACAGGCAATGAACTGAAATCTAGAATGCTTTATGTTGGTATCCCACAACTGCCTCTTGTAAAGCCTTTGTTGTGTTGAGACGGGATGGTGGACTCAAAGTCCACTGGTGGCTGATATCAAGGCATAGTCCAAGATAACAACGATGAGAATAATAACATCTGTCTGTTTAGCACAACAAATGATTGCTTTTTCTCCACAGCTGGCCAGGTGTACACATGGGGCCGGGACTCCAGGGGCCAGCTGGGTCTGGGGAGCAGCGCGTCCCGCTCCGACTCGCCCCAACTCCTCCGCTCTCTGTCAGCGCTCCCCCTGGTCCAGGTGGCTGCTGGGGGAGAGCAGAGCTTCGCCCTCTCCGTCTCCGGGGGCGTGTTCGGCTGGGGCGGAAACGACCGCGGGCAGCTCGGGCTGGGAGACACAACAGGTATAAACACGGGTTTTATTCTTCTTCTTTTTAAAGCAATCATTATATCTAATACTCATAAAAACATTTTTATTTTTGTTTTATGTAAAGCTGATTGTAATTAGTCCCCCCCCTTCCCCCAATAGACAGACCTACACCAACTCCGGTTTGTTGCCTCAACACAAAGAAAACTATTTACATTTCCTGTGGAAAGGACCACACTGCCATTTTGACAAAGGTTAGACGAAATAAAATAAAAGCAGTTCTACAAATAACACTGAAATGATAGAACGTGTTATGAATGATCTCTGACAAAATTATTGTACCTGCCTCACCAATGCAGCACTAACTTCCTACATCCCACAGAAATGTAAATATGTAACAATAAACCATGTTTGGGAATTTAAACTCTGGTTGCTTCCACAGAATGGTGCAGTGTTCACATTCGGCTCTGGTCAGTACGGACAGCTCGGGCACAACTCATTCGCCGATGAACTACGACCTCGGCTTGTTGTGGAGCTCTGGGGGGCAAAGGTCACCAAGGTTGCATGTGGACGGTGCGTTCCATCACCTTTTTATAATGCAATTTCACTTAATCAAAGACTACAATTCTAAACTCTCAGGCAGTTATTGTGTGCACTTCCAGCATGCTTTGATTATTTTTTGCATCTTCCAATTGTGACCCTTTTTGCTTAGAAATGCCAAAAGTTAAAGGTCACGGTGTGAAGCAATTTACATGTATTACTCTTTTTGTATTGCCGATTTGCAAATGGGTTGTTACAAATCTTAAAAAACAGAGACCTTCCCCGACCCTCTCGGTTGCCTATGATTACTGTGGAACAGCCGTTCGCTCAATGGCCACCGGGGTCATTAATAGCAAGGACTTTCTGTCTGAAGGCTGTAAAACTCCTGAGAATGCATCTTTGTTGACATTAAAATGCTGTTATCTCAATCAGGCATCACACATTGGCGCTGACGGACTCGAACAGGGTCTACTCCTTCGGGTGTGGAGAGCATGGCCAGCTGGGACACGGAGAGGAGAGTCACCCGTTGGTGCCGCTAGCCGTTCAGCTGCCACGAGGTGACCACACTTCTGTAATACCTAAATTGATTCCATTTGTATTTCATAGACAGAGATAACTTTTCTTTCTGTTATCCCACCAGACGCCAGCAATGGTCTTAAAATTAGAAACATCTACGCGGGAGGAAACTGTTCGTTTGCTACGTGCACGCCCGTTAAGGTACCAACACGAATACATGCGGAACACTTCATCATTGCAGGAGGTGTAATAATATACCGTAACCCCAATTATGTATACGTGTGGAGACATTTCGACACACCAAACATGAGCTCTTTCTTGTGTCTTTCGCAGGAAGCGCATGAGGAGTCAAACACCGCCAGCGGCAGCAACGTCACGCGCGACGTGATCAACAAATGGGTCTCTGAATGCGATTCAAAGCCGTGGAAAAAGATCAAACGGTAAGCAGATGCAGTAGAAGTTATCGCAAACAGCTGTTACATCGATTAATACCCTATCCTCAGTGTCATTGACTAACCTAAATGAAAACCGTGCAGGGAGATCCGCAGGACGTTCTCCTCTACGTCCGGTGTGAATCAAATCTTCCTTGACCAAAGGTAAACGCCCTCCACTCACGCTCTCCACGTCCCCGTCCCCCCCCCCCGCATCGGTCGCTGTTGCATCACATCCACACTCTTTGTTTAATCCACCTCCGCAGCGAAGACAAACATTTCCAGACCTCGTCAAAGTACTCCGGCCTGGACTTGTCAGCCGCGCGACATGCTTTCAAGAAACTGGCGAAGAAGGATCATGTTTTGGCGGAGGCAAGCGACCGGCGTTGGGCGCGTTCACGTTCTCCGAAAACCCCTCTCGGTGACGCTCTGCTCAGCTGCTGTTGGTTTATGCTCTCGACAGGTCGAGGCCGCTGTCCTGCTCCTGCTTCCCTCTCTGGATGAGATGCCGTTGGGAGTGGAGGGGTTGAGGGTCTTCCTGCTTCTCAACGAGCTCCTGCGCGCCACCCAGAGACGCGGCCTGCTGCGAACGGGCACGGCCCTCGCCGAGCCGCTCGCCGCCGCCGTGCAGAGGCTCTCTGCCGAAAGCCTCCAGGTCTTAGGTACGAGGAGAGAAAGCTGTTTGAGTGCCTGTGACGCTTCATTTAACATTATTTATAGGACATGGGGACGATGTGCTCATCAGCCCGGCAGCAATCACTAGGGGTGGGAAGTGTGTACATTTACATGACTGTAAAACTATGGAGGGCAGGATGCAATTGTGTAATTTAACTATCCCCCAAAAAGGCTTTCGATCCCCCCCCCCCCCCCCCCCCCCCCCCACAGAAATTGTAAGGCAGGGCATTAGTACAGGCAGACATATTAGTAAGTGGGCTAAATTTAAGTTCAAATTAATAACAAATGCTCTTGTAACTTGTTTTTTAAACTTACGAGTTCCTTAAAGCATTGATTAAATGCATTTTCATTCGATCAATTCATCCATCTTTGTTCATTTGTATAAATGTTACTATTGGTTATAATTTGGTCTAATAATTACCGTGAACTCTTCCGGTGGCACGGCTCAGCTGTTAAAATGCTCTCTGACGTTAACGTCTTCCTCAGGGGACTGGTGGTCCTCTCTGCCGCCCTCCACCATGGTGGAGCACGTTGAGGTGTGGAAGACGGCCCTCTCAGGGATCCTGTCCACACAGTCTGTTCCTTGCAACTCTGGAGTCAGAAACCTGCTGCTCGTCCTCCAGATGATGTACAATGTTAGTATCCGTCATTTTGGTTTTTTCTTCTTCTCCCCTGTGAATTTCAAACCACAATACTCAGCTTTTTCTACTAAGAAAAAAACATTTCATCGCCGACCGAATCCCTCACAGTCTGTACCTAAAATATATCTGTTTTAAAGGCCAACCACAGGATTGCAGGACGTCAGAGGATCCCGGAACAAACTTTTGGTCTGGAGTTTAGCCCGATGTTTCTTCAAGAGGAGCTGCAGTATTGGTGTACGACATCCAATATCAAGGTAAAAAACTGTTAACGAAATACAACATTTCTCTCTGTCAATTGTCATACAGTGAACATTTAGGTGAAATTACATGTTTGTAATTAAATTGCTTATGTGCTCTTGGATTATCAGCCGCTGGTCATTTTTAACTTCCCATTTGTGATGGATCTGAAATCGAAGAAAATGGCTTTTGACATCTACGCCTCATACACAAAGGTAACTTGATCCTGGAACTTTGCCTGTAGGCCAACTAAACCGTACAGGCAATACAACGAGGGCCGTCGGGAAATTCCCGATAAACCTGTTAAAAATGTGTTATTATGCATTGTTAACTCAGAGTTTGTTTGAGGAAAGACAGGGAACCTCGTAACAAGCGTCTTTCAGCTCTTTGTTTTGGTTCGACGGCCCATTGCTTTACAGGTTTGCTTTAAGAAATGGCCTCTAATATCAATATATATATTAATAATATGAATACTTCCCTCAGGACTCGGTGGGGACTAACACTTGAGCTAGAACTGTTTGCTCTGTTTGTCACTTTATGAGGTGATAGGATGTCCCTGTTGTTTTTTTACAGCTTGTTGCGTCGCCACCAAGTGGTCAAAAACAATTATGCAGCTTTGACAATGAAATGCATTACAATACATCCAATACAAATGTAATTAAGATAGGAACATTATTTAACAGTCATTTTGAACTGTATTATAGAGAAAACACCTGCAAAACATGATGTGGCCTTTTGGAGTGATACCAACGTCAACTCAATTCTTTGAACTGAAGCTGAAGCGAGCGTCACTTTTGGAAGGCACCTTCAAACAACTGGCCGCTGCTCATCCCAGTGAATTCAAGAAGCAACTCGTGGTAAATATTCAGTTTTGACCTGATGGTCAAAGCCCTGGCAAATCATTTTATCCTTATTTTGTATCGTATGTCATTGAATCACATACAACATGTTTGTTAACCTGATCTCAGCATATTTGTGACTTTTTTCAAATGACCTCTCAGGTCTATTTTGATGAGGACCCAAAGGTCATGCACGTCTACGAAAAGGACCTTTTCCACCACTTGTTCCGTGAAATGATGTCAACTGTATCCGGGATGTTCATGTTCAACGAATCCGAAACGCTGGCATGGTTCCCCTCCACGGTAAGACTTCAAACCCATCGTTCCATCCCATAGGCTCGGGGTTCCCTTCACTTGATGGATTTCCTACTAATGTTGATAAGCAACAATGGAACAATATGCACTAGTCAACCTACGTTGTTGGTTGTTTCTCAATACAGACGACAGAGGAGGACAAGACCAACTTCTTCCTGCTCGGTGTCCTGTGTGGACTGGCCTTGTACAACAACAGCATCATACACTTCCCCTTCCCGCTGGCTCTGTTCAAGAAGCTGCTCGGAATCGAGCCGACGCTGGACGATTTAACGGAATTCAGCCCGGTTGTTGGAAAGTCAGTATTCAGCTCAATTTAGTAACACAGATTTTGTCGTGTTAAATTGATGTCTGAATATTGTGATTTCAGTAAGCGATTCAGTATTTCTTTGACTATACTGTAACTTTTTAGTTTCTGTGTTTTTTAAGGAGACTGCAGTGCATCTTGGACTATGAAGAGGATGACCTAAAAAACCTGGACTTTGAGGTTGGTGTTTTACCCGAGCAGGGCTTCCATTTACTAACCACGCGAATAATGATTTGGGTTTCAAATGGGGAGGGATGTGGAAACTGCGTCAAACAGGAAGTGCTTAATACTTAGAGCATGGGAAATAAACTGTATTCAGGGCGTGTTTTTTAAAAGTAATGTGCCTCTTTTACCTTTCTTTCTGCAATTCCACTAACCTCCACTTTCATAATTGATTGACAGATTAACTGGGGTGGGACAGATGTTGATCTTGACCCCCAAAATCCTGAAAAGCCACTGACAGTTCAAAATAAGTAAGACTTTAAAAAATATAAATCTAAGTTTGTGTGTGTGCGTGTTTGTGTGTGTGTGTGTTTATGTATGTGTGACCTGCACTGAGGTCCGGAGGAAGTTTGTTGAATTTAAACGTCAATCTGCCACAACAGGAAGGAGTTTGTGGAGGCCTACGTGAAACACGCCTTCAACGCGTCGGTGGTGGGCGTGTTCGAGGAGTTCCAGCGAGGCTTCTTCCAGGTGTGTGAGCGGGCCCTGGTGAAGATGTTTCTGCCGGAGCAGCTGCGCGGAGTGCTGGTGGGCCAAGACGTCTACGACTGGCCCAAACTGAAACAGGTGAAGCGCGCACAGTCCCAAACACGAGCTCCGCCTGTTCCAAGTCTCCACATGCTCGTTTTAAACCGCGTCAGACGATTGCACCAATCTTTTTTTTTTTCATTCTTATTTCAATTAGAACACAGTGTGGGAACCTGACTTTGACAACAACAGCAAGCAGATGTTTTGGGAGATTTTTGACGAACTGACTGAAGACCAGAAGAAAGATTTCTTTTGTAAGTACTGTACCTCGAGTCAACAGCTTTTCACGGCATGTGAGCTGTTGAATCCTGTAGATGGTCTTTTCACAAACAACATCACGGTTAATGGTGGGGGGGGGGGGGGGGGGGGGGGGCAACAGGAAAATGTATTTCATGTTGGAGGTACATCTGGGGCCCGGAGCCAGTCGCCCACTTTACCTCCACACAATTAATTCCCACACCACGAAAACAAAAACAAAAAAGGTTGGAATCAATGCTGTGTGCTTGAGAACGGGACATTATGGCGGTATTTCTAAAGCCAGAGATAATAATAATAATAATAATAATAATAATAATAATAATAATAATAATGCATTTAATGTATATAGCGCTTATATATAGAGATATACTCGCTTTTAGCTACGTGTTTTGTGCTTTTAGCTCGCGCATAAACAGTAGGGGGCAGAGTCAGTGCATGATGGTGATGGGCTTTAAAAAAATAACGTGGCCATGCTTATCGTTTAGATTGTGCAAAAGTGCATAAGCAGACGATGCTGATGGTAAAGAGTGACTTGAAGTTCCCTCCTTTCCCTCCGCGGTGTTGTTCTGCAGTGTTCGTGACTGGGTACAGGAGGGTTCCTATTCTTGGCATGGACCAGATCTGGATGAAGGTTCAAGTCCAGCAAGTCCAGAGTGGTCAGCGCCACGATCAGCACTTACCCGGGTCTCTGACGTGCCACTCCATTCTGTACCTGCCCTTGTACTCGTCCAAGGAGGTCCTGCGGGAGAGGCTGACGGTGGCCCTGATAAAGGAGAGAGGATTCTCGATGTGATGGTGGATCCACAGCTGCTGGACAGGAGCGTGGACTGTTTCTGTGCCGGGTGGGCCTGATTTTTGATTTTCGTGTGCTACCTCGGGGTTAAAAAAACAAACACATGCCTTGACACTGTCAGATTGTACTTTAAACGGGACGACCGAGGAGCAGCCATTCCTCCCTAGAAGCATTACGGTGTGCAGCAGCAGTGCAGAAGGCACTTTGAGTGTAACATGCAATAATTCATCTGATCATTTAGGATTTTTATGTTCATATCTGTTTTACATCTTCTCAGGAAGTCTTCATTTTTTGAGGAATAAACAAAATAGTGTTTTGCCACTTTATTAGGTCGCACCTTAATTACTCTAATGCATTCCAACACAACATGTATTAACGGGGGAGTAAATGGGATTGGAGAAAATATTGTCATTACAGTCAGATAAGCCAACAGCTGTGTGTAAGGTAGGTGACTTTTTAGAGAATGTTTAACCACTTAATTCCTGCCATAGTGTCGTTGTTTTGTGATTACTTTTTTAATATATTTTGTTTGTACCTCGTACCATGTTATCATGGTCGATAAAAAAGAAAATCATAAATACCTGTCACTTGAAAGAAAATGTGAAGTTTGAGTAAATTTGAACAATAAAAGATATATATATATATATATATATATATATATATATATATATATATATATATATATATTCCTTCTGTTTGTAATTTGTGGAAAAAAACTAAGTTGCTTTTCCCCTGAGGTGCACTGAACTTTCCTGATCTGCAGATTTGACAGTTGATGCTATAGTTGAATAATCTGTCCTTTGGTCTGAAAAGTGCTTAACGGGGCGAGATATATATATATATATACACACACACACACACACACACACACACACACACACACACACACACACACACACACACACACACACACACACACACACACACACACACACACACACACACACACACACACACACACACACACACACACACACACACACACACACACACACACACACACACACACACACACACACACACACAACAGTGTCCGGGTTGCAGGTAGAGATTGCAACAAGAGAAAGAAAGAAAAGTACCACTAGATGGCCCCATCATTCTGCTGGTTGGAGGAAACAAAGAGCAGCTGGGATGAGATCATCCAGTAGACTTCTGGCTCAACAGTGCAGACTTTTCAATATGACAACAAGGCTTCAACTTTAAAACCTACAGATGACGACAGCATATGAAATTCAGTCAGTCCAAGAATGTCATATGGTGGGGGGGGGGGGGTTTGAACAATACGCACTACATTCAGGTCAGATGAGGTCCTATTTGACACACCGTAGCTCCCTATGGAGATAGTAAAATAATGCGATGTGCATTTTCTGTAAGACACCCCAATATCTGAAGGACAACATGGGGTATGAGTGGAAATAGCTTTTGTTAGTGTATGTCCTTATTTCTGTTGTGGCCCTCTGAGTCTTCTGTGTGAAGCCAAGCCTTATGAATAAAATCATTATAATAGAAGCATGTCAGGAATGTACGTCACCGAGTATGTTATGGCGTAGCTCATTGTGCCCCTCTTCTATTTAGAGAAAAACACTCATTAGTCAGTTATATCATTTCTTGGACTTCCTGAGCATTCATTCTGACATTTTGCTCTCTCCACTGCGCACGAGCACAAGAGGCTCGCGCCCGCTGCCGGCTGCCCGCTCCTGCTGCTGCTGCGCCGCGGGAGCGAGTCGGAATGTATTGACGTCAGAAGGAAAGCTGGACACAAGCGCGCGCGCGCGTGTGTGCGTGTGCGCGTGCGTAAGCGTGCGTAAGCGTGCGCACGTCGGCATGTTCCCGTCCCGCTGTATCGCTCTCTCTCTCTCTCTCTCTCACAGCGGAGCGGTCGCGCGCTCACGCAGCTCGAGACTCTGAAGAGAATCCAGGCGGCGCGGACGGACGGACGCTTCATGAGAAAAGTATGAGCGCACACACGGGCCGCGAACATGGAGTGTTATGAAACCGAGCGAGGAGGCGGCGCCGTCATTTCCGACAGTCCGAGCTCGGCGTGGAGAGGCGGCGGAGTGACGGGAGGACCCGCGCGGCGGAACAGTTCGCAGCTACGGGGTATTTGCGCAACAACGGTAAGTTGGTCCACCGGGGGAGCGGAGGGCGGAGGGCGGGGGGGGGGGGGGGGGGGGGGGGGGGGGTTACTGCGGGCGTCGGAGCCGCCTCCTCCCCGGTAGCAATGCTCGCGGCGCTCGTCCGGGCCGGTTGTTGGTAGCGTTTGTTTTTGGAGGTGCTGGGCTGCCGCCCGGAGGGGGACTACATGCGTATGTGCGGACTCGGGACCGCGGCGGAGGCCAAGTAAGAGAGCAGCTGGCCTTACCGCAAGTGTAGCAGCCCGCGGGCATGGACATAACGCAGTGTTGTTGTTTGGGAAAGGGGGGGGGGTAAAACTGCACAGCCAAGGGTACCAGGGCATATTAACCCTCTGTGTGTGTGTCAGTGTGTGTGTCACCATCACTTGTGTGAGGGTGATGAGGATGAATAATATGAAGGTACCAGCGATGAAGTTGACAGTGGTAATGGGAGTGATGATGGCCGTGGTGATGAAGATGATGACGGCAGCTAAACAACTTGTTTCCCTAGTGGGGGTCTGATGATGACATCATCAGGTCTAATGCCACCTTCTGACCCTCTTAGACAAGCTAATGACACACACGCACACACACACACATTATGGTTTCCTGTTACAGTATTGATTTGGCGTGCCATTTGTGCTGGATGGCTGTTATGTGAGATCGAGCCAAACGCAGCCCTTCAGCATCGCAGATAATAACAAATAAAGAATCGTCTTTGACCCTCTACCGTTCTCCTTCTGGGCCTTTGGAGACCTTTTTGTATACATCGCGATCCAGTTTTCACTACTCGACTTTGAAAACAAAGATGCGAAATGTCAATCTGGGGCCGGCACTTGAAAGGGGATGTGGCGTTCGCTGACCTCGTCGAAGCCCGTTTCTCTTTCCGGGGGGCCCCGAGGGCCAAAATCAACGATGCTCTCGTTGCGTCTCACCATGTTTTCTTTTCTTTGTCCTGCCAGGCAACTCCCCGCCAGTGAAGAATTCCGCGGCCCTGTAAGAAGGAGGCCCTCATCCCTCCGCCCCCTCCGACACCTTGAAACAACTATTTTCCGTCTCGCCCCTTTCCTTTTTGTCCTTCTCTCCTGAAGCTCTTTCAGTGCCCCCCCCCTCGCCCCCTTTTTTTGTTTCAAACATGGACACCTCTGGGGAGAGCACCAACGGCCAGGACGGACACCTCGACCCCAGGAGCCTCCCCGGCCGCTCAGACCTCAGTGGGCTGTACCACCTGGGTCGGACGTTGGGCAGGGGCCACTTCGCCGTGGTCAAGCTGGCCCGTCACGTTAGCACCCGGCAACTGGTCGCTGTCAAGATGATTGACAAGACGAAACTCGACGTGATGGCAGCGAGCCACCTCTTACAGGAAGTGAGGTAAATGCTGCTGAAAGACGAAAGCTTGAGAAGAAAGGATTTAGGAATAGGGTTGAAAAACACAACTAAGTGGGAGCGCTTTGTAGCTATTTTTAGGTCATGGTCAACGGCCATGCTGGTAGTTAAGCATGCGTGGTCCATCTGAGCCAAACGTGGAACCACGTATGAAAAAAAACCCGGATATGTCAATTTCTTTCTCTAAGCCTCCTCTTGTAGAAGCTCAAGTTCTTAGTTCCCTCGCTGACGATCATCCCGCCATAATTACTCATTACTTCCAGGTGCATGCGGCTGGTGCAGCATCCCAACGTGGTGCGGCTCTACGAGGTCATTGACACGCCCACCACCCTCTACCTGATCATGGAGCTGGCGGAGGGGGGCGACCTCTACGACTACATCCTCCGCCACGAGGGAGGCGTGGCCGAGGGCACCGCCAAGCGCCACTTCGCCCAGATCGTACGTGCCGTGGCGTACTGCCACCAGCTCCACGTGGTGCACCGGGACCTGAAGCCTGAGAACGTGGTGTTCTTCCCACAGCAGGGGGCGGTGAAGCTGACAGACTTTGGGTTCAGCAACCTGTTCCAACCTGGGACAATGTTGGCCACGAGCTGCGGGTCGCTGGCGTACTCCGCCCCGGAGATTCTGCTGGGAGAAGAGTATGACGCTCCGGCTGTGGGTGAGAAACTCTTTGAGATTTTAGTTTTTAGTTCGTCTTTTTGCATGTGGGAGTGTTGAAACTGAACTTTTGGTCTCGATCAATGGTTCCCGACCTGGGGGTCACGAGAGAAATCTGAACGGTGTCAAGATGATTAACAGAATATATGTGCTGTGTGGTACCAATTAGGTTCTTTTTTTTTTTTTTTTTTCTTTTAACGTGGCTTATTTTCTTCCGATTGTGGAACTGCTGGTGAGTGATTTTTATGATGTAAAAAATAAAATCACTCTTTGGCTGAGCATCGTAACACCACCTCACCCAAAAGAAGAATCCCCTTATTTTACTGGGTAAGATAGAAAAGGTCCCGTGTTCCACTTTTCTCCTTGCCTGCCTGCCTGGCAGCAGCTCTCGTGTTCTTCGGAAGCCAACTTAAATGAGCTAAATAGAATAAAAAGGACAGTATTAGCTTGTCCGGTCTTCCATCCTCAGTCATCCACAAAATTCGCTGGCCTCCACTCCCCATCAACCCGTAGATAAAGCCCTGAAAGCGGTTCAGTGGCCAACATGGTGTCTTCTGCGTGTGACATCTTTTGTTATTGTTCTTTCATGCATGCCGGTCAGTTCGGGACTGTGAACAGTTCACACTGGATTCTGATATTGACCACAAAAAACAGTCAAAACCCCCAAAAATGTGTGACAGGGTTTGTGTGGCCACATTAATTTGTCCCCCTTGACCCCGGGTATTTGCTTGTGTTTTAGTGAGTGTGTCCCGGCGCTGTACACCCCTTCCATATGTATGTGCTTAGATTTGTTTGTGCCTGACCGTGTGTACGTGCAGATCTGTGTGTGTTTGTTTGTGTGTTTGTACATATGCGTTTGTGTGTGTGTCCGGTGTGTGTGTGTGTGTGTGTGTGTGTGTGTGTGTGTGCAATGTCCATAACGGATTAGTGTGTGTATCTGGGTCAGTCTAAGCAAGCCAGCCAGTCCTGAGCCAACGGGGCACGTTCTGCAGTGGAACCAAACACTGCAGCTCACCACTGGTCTCTCACACTGCGTAGCAAGCATTTGTGTATGTGTGTGTGAGAGATAGAGAAAGAGAATGTGCATCACTGTTCATCCACAGCAGAAAGGTTGGTCCGTCCTGCTGTGGGTCTGTGTGACACAGGAGGCCGATAGATTGCAGGATGTGATGTGATAGCAACAGAAGGAAAAAACACACAGCATGTCGACTTCAGGGAGGTCAGTGGCCTGATCCGCTAGACTGGATCAGGGTGGATTTTTGGCAGGGTTTGGGGTTTTGGCTGTTTATTCTGGTGACCACAAAGGCATCTGTACCGAATACTGAATACAATACCAGTGCATCCCAACCGCAATCGGGAGCCGATCTTGTTGAAGGATCTCCAGTGTCTGATGTGAAAGTGTGATTTTAAGAGCTTTCCCCTTGTGTTGTTTTGTCTGCTTGTAATCCTCTTTGTGGGATAGACGTAAAAAAAAATTTTTTAAAAAAAGGGAGCAGTCACAAAGAAACATTTTCTCACATTTAGCTTCTACTTTAAAAAAAAAAAAAATTACGTGACATCCTGTTTCTAAAAGTGTCCACACAAAGGGGCCGTATATATTTAAACCTCCAATCCTGAGTGCATTCTACCTACAATTCTAGCTGCGGATGCCACGGTTACATCATTGCTTTGTTAGAAATGTATACTTCTATCATCCAAGCACACACACACACCCACACACATCAATAAATACATGTGTAGGCCGCTGTGTGATAATCCTGTGCTGCACAGAGGAAGAGATGTCCCCTAGTGATCTCAGCTTAGTAAGGTGACTCATAAAGCCTTCTCTATACACACAGAGGTGTGCGTGTGTGTGTGTGTGTGTGTGTGTGTGTGTGTGTGTGTGTGTTATATGATGTGGAGGAGAGACATGAGGGTCAATTGGGCCCTTCCCTTTGACAAAGATAAACACTGTCTGCAGTTACATAATAGCAGCCCGTATGTGTGTTTTTGAGGCCTCATGGTTAATGTTCAGTAATGCTAACCTGTTTCTTGGCTAAATGGTCTTAATTTTAATGACATTTTGACAAGTTTGTTTCTAGTTCGCACTAAAGATTTGAATAGAACTGGGTCACAAAAATAATGATAGTTTTGTATGCACCGCCTGAAAACAATCTTAACATTCGTTGTTGAGTTGCGACGGAGAAAGTCACAGAACAATGACAAGAAGAGAAGGGAGGGGGACCGAAATGGGTGGACTATGTTCTGAGAAGGGGGAAGTTCTGTAAGTCAGCCTTCTCTGGGCGTCAGCTACACACTCACATGTGGTGAAAGTGGGGGACGGGGGGGGGTTCTCTGATGTGCTTTTCCGATCTCATTCATAGTGACTCTCCCCGCGTCCTCTAGTATACATACACAACTCATTTCTCTGCCCGAGGGCGGAAAGAAGATGGTTGTTGCTTGTGGTTTAGCTAACCTATTAAATCCATGCTCTACTCATGAACCACGGAAGTTGTGTCAAAGCAAGCGGTGCAATACAAACCCATGACACTGAAACGTTACCGCCAGCAAAATACCTCGGCTAATTAAATCCATGCTCGACTTTTTTATTCTTTTAACCGCAGTTGAAATCCCCTTCGCCAACGCAGTTCCTGAGTAACCACGACCTCTATTCGTGTTGTCAGGGCGGGACTTAGCCATCAAGGTGCCCTGAGCCAACACTGCTTTACTTGTCACCCTTTCTTACAGCGATAATGGTTAACATCTGCTTCCAATGCTACGACGCTGCACCGTGTAATAAATGGCAACGCATCGTATTTGAATCACTATATTCTGTGTGTTTTCTCTGTCATTTTAATGTAGCGGTACAATGTGTTCCCCTGATGTAGACGTACACAGGAAGTAAGGACGCCGTACTGCTCAGTTACATATTGACGAGTTACAAGAGTAATGTAACCAAATGTTTTTCGCATGTAAACATCGTGATGAATCCACAGCAGTTTGGAGCTCTTTTAGTCGCGGGTAAAATCGTGTGTGTGTGTGTGTGTGTGTGTTTGTTTTTTCTGGCATAGTCGAGTGTGAAGTTGTTTTGTGTGAAAAGTTGTTTTGTGTGAAAAGTTGTTTTGCGAGCAGCAGCGACCGAGGCCGGGCATTCGTCGGCCATGTTCTCCAGCGTTGCTGCACGAGTACGTGGGAGCGTGTGATATTCCCCAGCCAGCGGAGGAAAGAACACTCCCAGCACTTAGTGGCTTCTCCCTCCTTGTTGCATAACACTGCTCTCGACATGGGCGTGCACGCGAGTGTGTACATTGCACATTGCGGACTGAGGGCCGTTGTTTGGACCATCATGAGTGCGATGTGGGACAATGGCTGGATGTTGATCCCACATAGGGAGTGGTACGTGTGAGAATCTACGGATAGATATGGATCTCAGTGAGGGTTCTGAAAGAGGCTTTTCTTTCCATCTATCTAATTTGGCTCTGCTTTGGAGAGGAGAATTGAAAAAGTTCACTCGCAAAGGCAGGCGTTCAACGTCATCTGGCCTTTTCAATTCAACGTTTTTGCTGATTATCGCTTGTTAATCTCACTGTGAAGTGTCATGCAGCTGCAGACAATCTCCATCGTTCTATCTGTATCTACCAGCGTGCGCATATCGCACCCCTACGTGTTATGTTCAGCAATGCTGTCACATTTTCATCTTATCTGATGCTGTGTATGTATGTGGCTTCTCAGAAAAAGAGGTGATCATCAACTTCATTTTTTTTTTTATTTGTCGCACATTTGTCCACAAAGATAACCATGAAAAAAAAGTCTTTTGAGACTTTACTGAGGCCCAGTAAAGTTTCCAAGTATTGAAAAAAAAAAAAACATTTGACATTTGACCTGAACAGGAAAAGAGGTCAAAGTCAGGAATCACCTAAAACACTTGGGTTCACCCTCTGGAGATCATGAATGCAGTCGATCCAATAGAGTGGTGGACTGACACAGAGCTGCATGTCTAGTGAATGATGACACAAAGTGTTCATTACGGTTAGTTCAAAACATCATATGGAAAATACAGGTGTGCAGACGCAACACGGTGGACAAAATGCAAAAGAACCACCAAGTGAAAGATATTTTCTTAAAGACAATAACTGGAATTGTCCTTTAAGTGACCCGAGAAACAAATGTGATATTCGCAGAGATTGGCATTTATTTTGCCACCCGGCTCTAGTTTCTAGTGTTACATCAGGGCAGACGCACAATGTGAACAGTGTGTGCACTGTTCACATTTACAGTGTTCGGGAGAAACGAAGGAGAGACAGAAAAAGAAAGAAAGTGGGAAAGCAAGATCATTCTCAAAATAGCACAACGCCACAACAGGCCCTCTGTTTGTTATGGCCCTCGGCTCCCGTGTGTGTGTGTGGAGTTTGCGTGGACCTGCTCTCACTGCATTAGCATAAGGATAGACGAGGGAAGGAGGGAGGGAGGGAGGGAGAGAGAGAGGAAGGAAGGAAGGAAAGGGAGGAGATGGGGAAAGAACACACTGTCAGCACTGTCGGTCAGCACCAGGAAGTGTGTGTGAGTGTGTGAGTCAGGGCCAAGCCGTCTCCAGCTTAGGCCTCATGCCTCACTCTAGACACATGGAACCGGTCATGCAGCCGTTACTCACGCACTCTCATCTCCGCTCCATTGAGGAATAACCTAATTGGATGTTACGTACCGCCCGGCCGCTCTGTTGCTCCCCCGACCTCTGAGGAGGAAAGAGAGTAGATAAATAATGCCGTTATTTTTTTATGTATATTTTGTTGGGCAGAATCTGATTTTCCCCCCTTGTTCTGCTTCAGAAAATAACTGCAGTGGTGTTTTTTTCTCTCTTTTTCGAGTCAAATCCCAAAAACTGGCATTTATTTTTGAATTCTCGTTGAATTCTAAAATAGCAGAGGGATTGTGGGCTTTTAAAAAAAATCTGTGTGTGTGTCATATGATGTGGAGGAGAGACACGAGGGTCATTTGGGCCCCTCCCTTTGACAAAGTTAAACATTGTCTGCAGTTACATAATAGCAGCCCGTATGTGTGTTTTTGAGGCCTCGTGGTTAATGTTCAGTAATGCTATGTGTGTTCCAGATATCTGGTCTCTCGGGGTGATCCTGTACATGTTGGTGTGTGGGGCCCCTCCCTTCCAGGAAACCAACGACAGCGAGACTCTGGTCATGATCCTGGACTGCCGCTACCGCGTCCCCGAACACGTCTCCGGCGGCTGCAGAGAGTGGGTACCGGCGAGTCACACTCGGGTTAGAACGCGGCCAATGAGATCACGGTTTACCTCTCTGAAGGCAGAGGATGACTGTGTCATCTTTGCATGTTCCGTTGAAAGAAATCTATATTTGAAATTGACTAATTCCTTTTAAAGGCTTACTCGGCCCCGGGACATGTTTGCACTGTGGCATAGACGCGGCGTTAAGAAGCTGCTGACCGTGAAATCATCTCATTACTGTGCGTTTCACTGGATGATGATCGTGTCCTAGTTATCCCAAAAGCTCCTCCACCCCGCAGCAAATGCAGTTCCTGCTAAAAAACATTATTTAAATGACTTTCTTGGCCAAAAACAGTGAGCGTTATCCATCTAGCTGTATATTTGCCTTTTTGTTTTCATGACAAAACATCTGACTGATTTAATCTCATCTGAGGACCACAGACACTCTTCACTTTCACTCCTTATAGCGTCCAACCAGAACACACACACACACACACACACACACACACACACACACACACACACACACACTGTGTGAAGGACTACACCACATACAGCTCGATCTGCTTGGAAGAGTGGATGAAAAACTCCAAAGATTTTTATCAAGTCCAGCTTTCTCAAGTTCAAATTCAGATTTGCATTCACCCCTTTTTTCCTTTTTAAATTTTTTTTTTTTTTGTACATTTTGTAATTAAAAACTAAATCTTGAAAAGTCTCTCAGAAGGCATTCAAACGTAATTTACAAATGTTGTCAATATTGTCGTTATCCGTTTCATTATAACGTGTTTGTTATTGTTTGGAGGCCGTTTCAGTCGACGCCCCTCAGACCTAAAGCAAGCGCTCGCTCTGAATTAATCATTTCTAATTGGTTAATCCCTCCACCCGTGTTCTGCTCCTGTTCCGGGCTGAGTTAATCTAATTAATTAATCATTTTTGACATATACTGCTGTGCATTTAGTGAGGACTGAAGTCCCACAGTCGTCTCTACTGGTTTTCCTACATACTGGACAGGTGAAATAGGTCAAATTAAAAAGTTCTTCAAAATAATCTCACACTAATCAAATGACAAGAAGACCAAAAGCAGCAATGGCCTGAATAATGTTTAGTCAAATCAACAGTTTTAATGAGCCTTTTTTAAATATGTATCTAAATTATGTATTTGTGAGTCATTTTTAATAAATGGGCTGGGGGACCAAACGACCAGAAAGGAAAGTGAGAAAGTCGTGCGTGATGCACGACCGTGTTGTTCCTAACAAAGCCAATCCTCCTTTTTAAAAACTGAGCATATTGGGGGAAGTCTGCACTTTAAAAATACCGAAACATGACAAAGTGTTGAGTGTTTTACATAATGCACCGTTAAAAAATTAATTAATTAAAAAGAATGAAATGAATGAACGTCTTTATACACCGATTTCCTGTTCTGTAGAAGGCAACCGGCATAAATACGCTCAACGAAGAGCTTTGTTCGAGGATCTGCAGCCGCGAACACGTCCTGGAATATCTGAACCAGCTCTAGTCATAAGATGACCTTTTCCAGATATTAATCGGATCATGATCTGTGATGATCCAGTCGTCGTATCGGCTGCTGTGACGCAAAATATACAGCAAGCAAACTGCAGCTCTGTTCTCTGCATGCAACATGACAAACATAATAATCCTGTCTGTCGTTTCCCCCGTCAGCCTGATCTCCAGGATGCTCCAGAAAGACCCGTCCCACCGAGCCTCGCTCCAGGAGATCGAGGCTCACGACTGGCTGCAGGGGCTCGACGACGCCCTGCTCAGCCCCGAGGCCCCGCCCCACTGGCTCTCGGGGGCCCTCTCTCCCAGCTCTCCCCGCTGCGGAGCACCGGAGTGTGGGGACCTGCTCGCGGCGCGGCCCCCGCCTCAGCAGGCTTTCCCCGGCCCCTGGCAGCCCAGCATCAGCTTCACCCTCCGTCCACCTCCGGCCGAGGAGCCTCCGATCGCCAAGAACCTCCCCGCACTACAGCAGATCTGCGAGGAGGAGGAGGAGGAGGAGGAAGAAGAGGAAGAGGAAGAAGAAGAAGAAGAAGAGGAGGAGGAGGAGGTGGTGGTGGACTGTGTTTTGGCAAAGGAGGGTGAGTGGTTCGTGGCCCAGCCAGAAAGAATAGCTGAGGAGATGTCTGATGGTGCAGACAATCAAAAGTGCAGGAAGGAGGAACAAGAAGAAGAATTAGGAGGCTTAGTGGAGATTGTGGAGGAAGAGGGAGAGCAGGAAGAACAGGAAGAAGTGGATTTGGAGAAAGAAGACAGTGGGTGTGTGATCTCAGACCAGCCGGTGAGTCACGGAGACATACCTGTCACTCAGACACCTGACGTCCCACCATCGTCTCTGCCTGCTCTGGGGGTACCGTGCTGCCGGACGCCGCCGGACGCCACGGGCCCCGTGGAAGGACGGGACGAGGAGATGGAACCCAACAACAACACCGACAAACCTCCCCCTCTCCTCCCGGAGTCCCCCGCGCCCGCCGTGCCGGCGTCCCCCACCGGACTCGCGCTGAACGAGGAGGAGTCGCAAAACGCGGAGCGAGGCGAGAAGACTGAGGAGGGGGGCGGGAGGGAGGACCCCCCAGCGGACCGACCCCAGCCCCACAGCGTGCCGGGGAAGCGGCACAGCATCAAGCTGCGCGAGAGACTCTTCCAGTTCCCCCTGTGCGAGAAGGCCCTGGCCTTCAACATACCGACGCACAACAAGCCCAAAATCCTGCCGCTGGCTCAGTACAACTGCTGCCACGTGCTGTGAGTGGGACCTCCCCCCCCCATCCCCCCAGAGCGGGGCGTGTACAGCTTCATACCTACAAACACCTCCAGCGTCGTGCTTGTGTGATGGACGTCGTGTTAAGCTAGCGGTGGTGTACAGCACAGGAGAATGACAACGAGTAGACGGGGAGCAATCTGTTGCTCAGAAACGATAGCGGGCGACAGGGAGAGATGAGGCGTAACCGTTTCTATTGAATAAGCTATAGTCTTTTCTTTTTGTTTTGTTTAAAAGGTGCCTATACAACGATGAAAATGGGTTTCACACTGTACATGCATGGCCTCCGCGTCATTGTGGTTCTGACTGTAAAATAAAAAGTCTGAATGGCTCAGTAGATCCATGATTTCATATTTTACAACATGTGAACTAGAATAAAGTGTGAACCAGCTAGTTTTCCTCGTCCCTTTGCACAGCCGGCTTGTCATTGGTTCAAAAAGCTCTCACTATCAGATCCATTGTGAGACTGACAGACTGTTATGATATGATGTATGATACTGTGTAATATATGCCCAAGACTGAGCTGATGCCGTGACTCTCTGTACTCTGTAATCCTAAAAGTCGACTTGATATGATGGCGTGTCCTGACATACTGTATAAAACCCACGGATCGGATCACTAATCGGGATGCAGGTCTTCCATCGTATTCGAACTTGTTCTTTTTATTCACACGGAGCGGCGGCGGATTTGATCGGGACAGATTTGTTTTGGATGACGTTCCTTTTTTTCTTTTCTTCTGTTTTTATGACATGTGACTGCATGTTATTACTGTTATTTATCACGATATACCTCCATGTGTCTTGGATCTGACGGGGACGTAGTTCTTGTGTAACTGTAAGTACCTTGAGGTAATCCACTGAATGATGAATTGCACACAGCAGCAGGTAGCTTTATGCCAGCTTTGCCCTTGGACTGATGGATTAGATGTGTTGGTTATTTAGACCAAATACCTTATTATGTAGCTGAGGAGTCTCCCCCCCCCCCCTGCCCCTCTATGGTATTATTATACCGTACAATGCCTCTCTGTATTCCTCCATTTTATCATACTGTATATTTATATTCCCTCTTTTTTTTTGAAGCCGAGACCAGAAGTGAAAATGTTTTGTAAGGTTAAAGAAGGCCAAAGCTGTACAATAAGATGAATTCCAGTCGGTCACTGCAGCCTCACGGGTACAACTAGTTGGATTTGTCTATTTTTTATTTTTATTTTTTTTAAAGCGTGCCATCCGGGATAGGACGCTCATATTTCATCAGCCGCATAATTGTTATTATTTTTTAAATCCCATTATTTGTTCCTGCGTGATTGCAGCCCGTCTCCCCTCAGTGTGGTCGTGTCTACTGACCTGCGTTCTAACGAGGACCGCGTCTCCACGGAGCTGTGAAGTTATTTTTCTGTATTTATTTATTAAAATGGATTAAATCAACTGCTATGTGTGTGCCGTGTGCTGATTTTAGAGGGAACGTGGGAAGTGGTAGTGTGCCGTGTTGTTGCTCACATACACATACACACACACACACACACACACACACACTGACAGAACTAAATATCCCCTTCTGGACACAGGCTGGATTACATCATCTAAGAAGAACTTCATAGAGACCAACAGATCTTCTCAGAGGTAAGATACTCTATTAATGACAAGCTGTCTAATATTGTTGAATATTGAGAGCACATACAACATATTCTTAATTTCAGTGGCATCTTTAGCTTCTTTCTAAACTTCTTGAAAACCAACGAAATTATAATATGTGGCCTATGATAGACATCCAGACATCATTCGGTCTGATTTACACAACCAGAGATGGATCATTGGACCTCATGCAAGAACATTTTCATATTCATATCTTAACTTTCTCTTATTTAATTATGCCACGTCAGATGTAGCAAATGCTGCTAACCTCGGTTAACCATGTTACCTTGTTATGGTGACTGAGGCCAAATGGAGTCGCAGCGGCTTTTGATATATATAAATCACATATATATATATATATATATATATATATATATATATATATATATATATATATATAATCGAATAGAACATGATTATATAATAAGATGCCCCTATGAACCTTGTTAGGGTTAAAGTGTGTCTGTTTTTATTCACCTCCTCATGTGTTTCTTCACCTCAATCCTGTGTCTGTTGTCCAGCTGGGAGTGACGTTCACTTTGTCCAATATGGCTGCTTGACGGAGTTATCCATGTGTGTGCATGTTTACTTAATTCTTTTAAGTGCTTCATGTCCGATAAAAAGTCTAAATGGATTATGTCCTGAAAGAAGTACTAGTACAGTATGTTAAAAACTGTTTTTAAAAAGTCAGAGTAATATGTCGAAAACATGTCGTATAGTAGGTCTAAATGTCATAAAAAGCCATACATAATACAGAAATATAGTTTAAAAAATACCGTAGTATTATATTGTTATAGTATGACAAAAGGTTTCTGTTAATGGACTAAATGATAAATATACTCATCATTTAGTCAAATGAATGGAGCAAAAAGGGTTGGAGAGAGGGATTCCTTTCAAAGAGTACAGACACGCAAACAACCAGTTTCCTTCTGTGAGTTTATTTAAGGACAACCTGCAAACATTAAACCTCCGTTCTCTGACCTGAAACCCTGACCAGGTTATCTAGTTTTAACCTTCGCTATCTCACACACACACACACACACACACACACACACACACACACACACACACACACAGGTGTATCATTAATGTCAGGAGTGCACATTTACTGCCACAGGAGGAAGTCTCACCTCACTTCTGCATCTTCACTGAGGCATTTACTGTGAAAAGCTGCATGTGGAATTACATGGAAAGCGTAGAGTGCCTCCTGGTGGCTGGAAAGAATACTAACTCTTCAATAACTTATAAGGAAAAACCAAATGTCAAATGTATATCAAATAAAAAATCACACCAGAAGTGTGAATGTAAAGGGACAGACTATTGGGTGAAGTAGTCGTTGCAGCACAGCAGGCGTCATTAGGCACACAACAGGTCGGCATGTGAGTGAAGACGGAAATACGTACACATTTAAAAATATATACATTTGTAATAGCAAAAGCACACAGCGGCTCTTTGGTAGCTCTCCATCACTTTCAAAGCCAATCAAATGTCGGTACATAGTTCGCTGTATTCAATGCACTTATTGTAAGTCGCTTTGGATAAAAGCGTCAGCTAAATGACATGTAATGTAATGTAATGTAATTGCATGTCACAGATGTGCCACGGTCCAATATTCCCTCTCCTTTTGGCTCTGTTTTTGGTCTCCACCTGCTCCTCAGGGAAATATATGGTCCCAGCTGCTAAAATATCAATTATGTTCACCAGCTAGCCTCTATCTTAGTGGGTTTTTTGGGGGAAAACAACTGAATTCTGACTGATGAGAGCAGTGCGAGTCGATCAAAACAGCAAAGATAAAAACCAAAACGATGAGCTCAGAGATGCTGTAACGCTCAGGTGGGTGATAATTCTCTGTGGTTTCATTATTATAAGGTTTTATAATTAAAGGTGTCCAAAGTGAAGATGCAGAGCACATCTATTGCCTCTCAATATGCTGGCAGCTCGCATCTAACGGTGCTTAACAGCTCTAACAGTGCTGAAGAAGTTAACAGTGTTTACCAGAGGGTGGGCGCTACGCTACGTGCTAACATGCACTCCAAATGCAAGCGAGGCCCAACTGTGCAATAAAGCAAGGAGAAGCTCGGATTACAGCACGATATAGTGGAGTCGTTACGCCACTATATCAAATAGCTATTTGGTGGTATATTAATGCTCTGCATGTTGAACAGTGAACCGGTAAAGCAGCTTATAAAGAGATAGATCTGTTTCTTTTTGTCTCAAAGACTGCAACTGCTACACAGCGATTTCCCTCAGCATAAATAAAGTTGTATCTTTGTATCCTCGAGATGATACTCTCCTCTTATTATGAATCTGGAACACTAACTATGGCTCATCACTAGGTGGTGCGAGCAAAAACACTACTCCAGACAAAAAAACTAAAAACAGAAAGCTTTGTCAAGTATTGTTTCTGCCTCGGACTCTGATGGTAACATCAAAGACTCCGTCCCTTACTACTGTGACTACTGATTGTACGTACTGTAGCCAAAGGGATTTAACATCCTTAGAGTGCCCTCATTCAAACTAGACAAACCCTGTGAAAACCTCCGTTATCAGACCAAAGTCTTTTTTTAGAGGGTGTCTGCACACATAATAAATACATTCCATTTGCAGTCTAATATTTAAAATAAAACACTCTTTAGCTGCTGTTTCAACGGCACTTGCAGTGTACATGTAATATGTGCATCTTAAAAATGGTGCACATTGCGGAAGCGCCATAACTCGTGAGAGCAGCAGGACCACTAACGGGTACAGGGGCAGTGTTTGGGGCACAGCGGAATGCTTTGGGGAGCCCGCTGAAGGTCTAAGGCTCTTCTCCTACGTGGGTCCACACAACACCGAGGCCCGGTACCGTCTACTCGTGGAAGCAGTGCTGCGCAGGACAACACAAGCAGCAGCTCGCGCAATCGAGACGCCTCTCAGTGCAGCTTCTGGAACACAAGAACGGGGAGTCGTCACGCCAATGAAGTGGAACTTCAACAAAAAAAGAACAGTGAAGCGTGTGGTGGAGGGGTTAACCTGCTCTCTCAGGGCCTGCATGGACGTGAACTCAATATGCTCCCTCTTCTTTCGGATCCAGCCCGGTTCATCGGGTATCAGCACCGTCAACACCACCTTCACAAAGATCAGCACGTGCTGCAAACAAACGCAAAAAAAGGCAACAAAAACAGAAAAAGTCGACGCTGTAATTACTCGTCATGTGAGAGGAAATGATTTTCGTACACAGTATTTTATTTTTTATCGTTTCTTTTTGCAGCAAGGCAACCTCATGTTTGCCCTAACTAACCATTGGGCATTATGTGATTTTTGTCTTTTCTTTCGCTATTATAACATGTTTATTGAAAACCTTTTTTTTCTGCTGCCTCTTACCTCCACCAGAACCGCCAACAGCAGGAGGTTGGTGCCGCTCAACCCGCCCTCCTGGCACACCTTCTGCAACCACGGCGACAGCAGCAGCAGCCAGCAGTTGGACACGACGGAGACGAAACTCAGGATCTCGAAGGCGACCTGAAACACAGGACGGTGACGACGTGACTGAGTGTGACGCACCGGCCGCGTCTCACTCCTGTTCACGTCACGGTTGCGCGCTGTGTTTTTTGCCGCCCGACCTGCCACACGCGCATGTTGGCCGCGGGGGGGGGAGAAGGGCTTCCGGAAGAGATTGCAGATCTTGTAGGCGTCCGTTCGGATCTCCGTTAGGTTGTTGAGGAGCAGCAGCACGGCCGTCAGGGGAAACACGCAGGAGAAGAGACTAAGGTACCCAAACTGCACCAGGAGCTCGATGTACTCCGCAAACAAGCCCTGTGGCGAGAAAGAAAAACACGAAGCCGCGTCAGAACGCTGCCACAGCGGCTTTTCAGTCCGGTCTTGTATGTGTGCACATTTTTATTTAGTTTGTCTGCATGCTGCACACTCACGGGGAAAACAGGCAGGTTGCTTTGGTTCCGAAATTTGTCCTCCTGCGGGTCGTCTTCGCTCTCTGTCCTATTGGGGGCGCTGATGAACCGGTCCACCAGGAAGGGTATGACCACCTCTGTCACCTGGTTCAACAGCTGGGTCACTATCAGCAGAGACGCCAGGCGCTTCAGACAGACAGAGAGAATTTGATTGTATTTCATTCACTGACTTCACTAGTGAGGGCCAACACAGAGAACCCCCCCCCCCCCACACACACACACACACACACACACACTTAGCCTTTAAAGAGAGCACTTCAGAGGCCCTGAGGACTTCTAAGAAGCTTCTAAGCAGAGTAGAAAATAGTGGGAAGACGAGGGGTATTCCCCGAACGCTGTGTGACGTTGGCCACGTTTAGGGAAGTGCATTGCTAAACCACTAGGGGTCCCTGCTCGGAGACACAACACTCAACTGAGACCGGCGGAAGATTTGTTGCTATTACCTTGCGAAGCAAAGGCACGTCCTGCTTGTAGAAGGCAATGTGGAAGAGCACTGCAAAGCAGTTGAAGAAGGTGAACTGTGGGGAGAGAGAGAGAGAGAGAGAGAGTGGCTGCTGAGTTAAGAGGAGGTATGGAGCTTTAATGATTGGATAGGAGAACCGGGGCGAGGAGGAACTCACCACCAAGACTTTGGCCGTCAGATGGTTCTCGAAGGAGGACTCCTCCCTGTGGTTCTCTAAAGGGACACACAAGGGGAATTATAGGCCGATCACAAGCATTATGAACAATACTATTGGTAGGGTAGCACGACCTGATCAGCCGAATGACTCCCGTTGTCTCCCCATCTCTCGCCCCCATCGTCCTTTAACCTCCGCCTCAGCATTGGTTTCCAACGCAAACCATCATCAATACTAGACCAACTTCTCCACCCGCCGCTGACCCCGCGGCATCCCCTCCGTCTCTCTCACCGTATTCAGTCAGGGATCGGGCCACCGTCCTGTAAACGGTCCCCAGCACATTTGTGTAGGCGATGTGAAGCACCGAGGGCATGTAGAGCAGGGTCTGAGACAGCAGGGAGTCCCAGTCTCTGTGGAGCTGTTGCACCTGGGCCTCCCCCCAGTAGAAGCACAGCATGCCCAGAATCACCAACCCTGCAGAGGGCGGGACACACAATGTTCACAGTTTCAGGTCTGTGCGCTGATGAGGTTGTTCATTTCACATTTAGAGTTCCAGTTGTACCTAGAAAGAGCCCCACCACTGGGACTGACACCAGCGCCATACGCAAGTCCCGCTGCCATTCAGAAAAGAGCGGCTCCACGCGACCCGTCACAGGGTTGACCCCGAGGTCGCCGTGGAAGCCAGGCCGGGGCTCCGCGAAGCGCTCGGCGAGGTGCATGGTCCCCCAGCGGTAGGACAGGGAGGAGCTCCGACGCTTCCACAGCTCCATGACCACCGTGGACCAGAGCATGCTGAAGACCGCCTGGACCATCTGACCGCTGACCGCCAGCCCCGAGTCCTCGTCACTTGTGACCAGCGAGCCCGAGACGGACTCATTCATCTCCTTCTGGACCTCCCCTGTGACGGGCGAGAGAAACTCTGTGTTCAACTGGCAGACGCTGTCAGGTTGATCTACTTATTGATACCTTTTCCTGTTTCTGTGTGGGACAGGAAAAGGGCACAGGCCACTAAGCTCCTGTGCCCTTATTCTACCAACAAACAGCTGACCCCCCCCCCCCTGTCCGCCTGGTCTGTCTGCATTTGGGTCCTATACCTCCGCTGCTTCGCAACCACCCCCCCCCCCCCCTTTGTGATAATAACTAACAGGTATGCTAACATGCTTTAACATGCTAACTCACCGAACAGTCTTTACTCTGTTACCACCCTCAGGCAAAACCTTTCCCCCACAATAATTTCCTCAGGAGCAGTGAAAGATGAGAGCCAAGAACAAATGGGAAAATGTTATACATTTTAGATGAGATAATTAGCTTGTGATCTAGTTTTTAAGATAACAGGATTAAAGAAAATTCTTTCAACAACCGTTCTTGGCTTCCATTAATAAGATTAGCAAGACCTCTGTTATTGTTTCCTTTCTTGTCCCTTGTTATCATTCGGTGTTGAGCGTCACATGGCGGCCAGAGCCTCTTCAAGCTCAAACAGCTGCTTCACCTGTTAATATGTGCTGAAACAAAGCGGCCTTGTAAGATACCTTTCAAGGTGTAAACAGGTTTTTGCTTCAGGTACTCAAGTAGCTTGCAAAATAAATGCACACGTCTCCATTTTAAGGGGAAAACTTGACTGTGTACATTAACAAAAATAAAAGGAGGAACCCGCACACCTACCTGAGAAGTATGTGATGGACAGGCCCAGTATGGCTGGCGGGAGCAGAGACCAGGTGTAGAAATCAAGGAAGCTGAAGTAGAAAGCCACAGAGCTTCCAAAATACCCGTTGACTGAATCTGGACAAAGCAGCAGACGGGTGTAAGTGCACGGCTGGTTCCATCAATTCAAGAGACAGCCATTGCAAATTCTGATATATTTGAATATTTTGTTTGACGATTGGCATCATCTTATGCATGCGTGTGTGTGTGTGTGAAGTCTTGTGTGTGTGTGTGTGTGTGTGTGTGTGTGAGCTGTTTTTACACCGACCCAGAGGCTGAGCCAGCTGATTCCCAGAATACCAGGCCTCACTGAGATCCTTCAGTTGGTCCGGGTTGTGGAGGGGAAGTGTGTCCACAATAACACCAGCCTCCCCGAGCTTCTGCCCTGCAACAACATTCCATTTTAGAACCACGACAAAGCAACATTCACTCACACACACACACACACACACACACACAGTACATCAGAGTGGCGAGAGAGAGAGGGGGACAGATGCGATGACTAATCCACACTGTACACGGTAATAAACACACTCACTCCGTGCGTCACACACTCCGGGCCCGATGCTGACCGAAGCAATTTCTTGATCGAATGCGAGCAGAGAGCAGAACCGCTGAGGTCAGCGAGACATCGATGCAGATAGTGCATGTGGATACTGGCTGAATGAGTGTTTACAACATTGCTGTCAATGTCATAAAAAAAAGTGTTGATGAGATTGCTCAAGACATAGTCTATGAACTGGATGGGAGTCTGTGCGATGTGAAGAGATGAGAGTTTCCATCTTTGTCCCGAAGTGTTCATTGAAATGATCAAATTAAGCGACAAATTGAAAAACAGAAATCCTCCCAGTACATCATTTTTTTTACTCCCTTGATGGATATTTCAACACCGGCAGGGAGAGCACTCACAGATGTTGTCGCGGTGTTGCAGCGTGTAGTTGTCGGCCAGGCCGGGTACTCTCAGGTCCCTTTGCGCCCGCAGACCGTCCAGCTCATACTTCACGATGTGCTGCCGCTCCGCCAGGGTCAGGAACACCTCCATGTTGTCTGTCACACACGTGAATGGAGACGGATACGCGGATGTAAACGAACGCACACGAGAACCTGCGAGGCCGCACTTATAGGCACGTTGGCGCTTTAAGTCCGTGGTTCTCAACCCGGGCCGGGGTTCGGGGACCCCCAAAAGAGATACTTTCAGGGGGTTGCCAGATGGTTGTGTGGAAAGGTAAAATAACATATTTTACACTGGGGATTGTTTTTACATTACTTGTACCGCTGACATAATTTGCCACAGAATATAATTTTAGCAAGTGTTTCTGGGAGTCAAAGTTTCTGACGGGGGATTACAGGGAGGAAAAAAAGTCCCAGAATGCACCAAACACCCACAGTGCCTGGAGCCCAATAGACAATGCCTAGGTGCTGTCTGTTAAGAAAAAAAATGGGGGGGGGGGGATGGAGTTGAGAACCACTGCTTTAAGCTAAATGCTAACATGCTCACAATGATAATGCTACCATCCTAATTTAGTAATGCTACATGTGACTCTATATATAAATATATATCGATCTGAGCAACTGGTAAAGGAAACATGGAGACAGCAACACTCGCCATACCATTTTAAATGTAATTATGGTTTCAACATGTAATGTGCATTCAGGGCCAGTACCTGCATTTTTAAAGTTGTCTCTGTCGTTGTAGGAGAAGGCTTCCATTTCCTCGTTGTGGTAAGTCTTACATAGACCCAACTCCTCCGTGGCTTTAAGTAACGTGCAGCGCGGGGCGGAGAGCACGATGATGTCACCACTGGCGTCCTCACCCGGGTGGGCCAGCAATGCAGCACCTGAGGAGAGACAGTGATAATATATTTGATATATTATCAAAACTGACTGGGTTTTGCATCATTTTGTTTCCTGAGAAGTTAAGGAGTTCTGTCTTAGTTAGGTTGAGCTTCATGTTTTTGATGTGACGTTCAACTGGACAACATGATGATCTACAAAATAATGTTGAGTGACATCAGCAAAGAAATGATAATGAAATGGAACTATCCATTCATACACGAATACGGTAGTTTGAATATTAAAATGCACATTTACATAATAATGTAACTATATTGATGTAATCAATTTGCATTGCACTGGCATGCAAATGCGTTACTAATAGATGCTTTAAATGCTCGACACCCTCCAGGCCACGACCCTCCTGTCCAATAGACTTCCAGTATGATGCGGTGCAGACGATGCAGACGGACCAGTGAGCTCTGCAGGATTCCCGCGGCTCATCACCGTTATCCGAGCCCTCACCTCCTTCTTTCTGAGGCGTTCCAATCACTCGGATGAGCCACCTTTTCGTCTCCGGGCGAACCTTCTCTCCGAGCTTCACCAGGACCAACGGCTCGACCCGCTCCGATACGCAGCAGGGGCAACTGACTTTGGTCCAGCCCGGTCCAATGGTGGCAGCACCCAGTTTGCTCAGGGCCGCCCCCGCAGGAGTCTTGACCTCCGGCTGCTCGGCTGTTTCACTGTCGCCGCCGCCGCCGTCTTCATCGCCGGCTGCCTTGTTCATGCTGGGACTGTGGCGAAATGTGAACAAAACCGTTTTAGTTGGCGGCTTCCGACCGCTGTTATGCTCACTGTTTTCCATCCTAAACAAGAGAGGAGCTAGGGGGGTTGATCATCTTCAAAGAAATGTTGTTTGGTGACACTTTAAAAAAAATTGCACTGTACATGGTCGCCAGAGGATAAATCCTTCTGACGTTGGCAGTCCTGGACTTTGTCTAATAATGCCACCAGTGAGTTGACATTATTGTCTTCCAGTGAAATACCTCAACAGCTATGACATTTGGCACAAATGTTTTCAGGGGATGTCTCCTCAACTACTGGATGGATTTGAATGGCTTCTGGTTCAGACATTCAGGGACGACTTGAAACTTCTGAGCTTATCGTCAGTTCAAATTGCCACCAAACACCTGCGAGACTAATGGCAGTCCAAAGTACAATTCAGCTGAACCTTGTGTGAATAAACAAATGTCAGATGAAGTCCACGGCAAACATTAAACCCTCTTAACATCAGCATGTTCGCGTTGCAAATGTGGACACAGTAGCATGCACATGTTAGTTCACTGTCATTACTTTATTTATTTATCATTTTATGAGCCCAGTCACAAGGCAATAAAAGGTCTACTTCCCATTCTCCCTGTTTAAGGACTCGGTTAGTGTGCCATCAAACACTACCAAGCTTTGTAACCTCCTTTCTGAGATGACTCATTTCATTCTAATGACCCATCATTTACATATTTGAGTCCAATCATATCTTGACCGTTATGACTTTCATCTTTCTTTTACAACATTACAACAGCATCAGGCTGGTTGTGTGAGACAGCAACAGTCTTCCAGGAGTCTGCGTACTGTAGACGGTGCTCTAATTTCAGTTACTTGTTCCGCCTCTCAGGAAGTAATTGTGGTTATGTCGGCGAAAGACAGCAGACAAAAGAACTTCCTCTGCATCGCTTCTGGGCTCGAAGATACACTGACAGAACGAGACTTGGGGGAGACACAGGAAGACGCGACTGGAAGTGGAACCGTCCCTCCTATAGTGACGGAGTTATGTTGAAAGAGACAATGACATCGAGAGAGAGTACACAGGGTACAGGGTGGCAGTCAGGAAATACAGCACCTGGTAGGGGGCGGTGATGATGAGGTTCTCTGGTCTCTGGTCCTACAGCAGGCACAAAACCCCTCCTCCCAACTCCTGTTCGAACACACACACACACACACACACACACACACACGAAAGAACACAGAGACAACATCTCTTCAGTTTTTTTGAATAGAAACCAAACACAACACACTCTCACTCTCTGCACACACTTACCCAGCCTCAGTGTCTGGTTCCTCCCAGCTTTCTGTGCGGGTATATAGATATATATCTGTGTGTGTGTGTGTGTGTGTGTGTGTGTGTGCGCGATTATGGAAGGAATGCGGAGGAACATCCAGAGACTGCAGGGTGTGGAGGGTTGTTTGGTTTATACTCAGACTCCTCCCTCCAGCCAGCACTCTGCTTTACTGCTGCTACTGGGTCCTACTGCTCCACCCGCCTCGGCTATACTCGGTGTCAACTGTGTGAGAACACACACACACCCCTAAAGATGCTTCGGGGCAACGACACTGTGCTTTGAGCCTTGCCTTCTGAGACAATGACAAACATGTCAGGTCAAACCAGAGTGGAGCCCTGCTCACCGTATCCAAACAAAAAGAGTCTCAAATGAAAACCGTACCACAGTGGTTCTCAAACTGAGGGTTGAAACCCTAAAAGGGGTCGTGAGAGGAATAAAGGTTAAAGGTTGCAATGTGATTATCATAGCGGGGGATGGGGACATTATGCCATAGAGCATTATGTTTTCTAATAATTTATTCCCACTTAAATTCTTAAAGATGTTTTTGGAAGATATTGAGGAGTGAGAATCCCTCTTTGTATGAACCTCTCAAAACTCACAGGCACCATGCCATTCGATTGAGTCACCGGAAAATTAGAGACGCTAGCAGTCCTGTGAGGCTGTCCTAGAGAACAGCAGGGAGATGGATGCTAACTTCCCCATGCTAACATGCTAACAATGCTAGTATTTAGCAGGTAAAGTTCACCAACCTTCTTAGGTTAGCATGTTAGCATGCTAACGTTCGCTAATTAATAGCAAACACAAAGTGGAGCTGAGGCCGAAGGTCATTTGTTTGGCAAAGATGGTAGCCTATCAATAAAAGCCTTGGACAAAGTCCACTGTGGACCTGGTGGTGGCGCTGCAACCAAAGCCAAAGGTCATGTTCCTGGTCCGTATTTCACACAAAAAACTAAAATAGCGATCCTGTGGTGCTAGAGGGAAAGGTCAGGGGATCCCTGAGTTCAGTGGACTACTGGGGACCATGAATGTAAAAAAATAAGAGTACATTTGTACGTTATTGTAATATCAACTGTTCTGAAGGGTTAGGAATGGCAATGTTGGTTGGCAGTCGACTCAACAAATATTTGATGGCTTTCCATGCCATTTAAGAATTCATTTGATGCGTTTAATGGTTTTATGTGAAGCACTTTGAATTGCCTTTGGTTGACATGTGCCATATAAATAAACTTGCCTTAACCACAGAAATGTATAATAAACAGCAATCAAACAAAAAGAACAAGACAGACTGACATCAGAAATATACAGGCATTTATTTACAAACACTTTTTTTTTTTTTATGCATTTGCATAGACACTTCCAAAATAAAAGTTATAAGATATTAAAGTAAACAGATGCAGGGAATATCATTTCACGCTGCATTATTTAGCACAATGAAAAGTCCACTTGTCAGGATCAAGCTGTAGTCTTTCATCAGTATCATGTAAATATACATAAATAAGATCTGCTTGGACTTCATTTCCAACGGGTGGAATCGTTCCACTTTGCCAAGCAGCCACCGGAATCAGTTTGCATAATTACACTCATCTTCTTCATCATCATCGTCATCATCGACTGTCATTACCGACATCAAAAGGAATCTTTGGTTTTCTCTTTTCATTTATTTATCAGAAGCAGTGTTTTGGCGACACAGCCCTCTGAAGGTTTACCTGAAAACTGTACTGAATAGTAAGGAGAGAAAAAAAATACACACATGGAATCATTTCACTGCATTATTGTTATTATTTCCTCTTCATAAATGTTCTGAAATAGATTTAGCATGTTATTTTACATTACGTAGGAATGTATGTACATGTGTATATTATGTAAATAGGGGTATCTTCTTCAAACTAGAAGTGGATGAGAGATGATTTTCTGCAGTTGTGGTATATTTTCACTTTGCTCTACTTATTCATGTAAATGTTATTTAATAGGTTTGTTCTGCTTTAGTTATCAGTGTTGCCGTGGAGTGTTTAGAGGAGGCGTTGTGAGGATCCACCGGTCGCCATCAGGGCCTCCTGCTGCCCGGTCAAATGGTGCATCCATCGTCATCCTGTTGGGGGCCACGAAAAAATAAAAGAACCCCGAGATCCCCACAGCAGGAAGTCTGACAGGCCGGCCTCATGCCTTCAGCTCCGTCCCTCTGACGCCATGGCAACGCACTACATCCATCCATCTCTACATCCCAACACATTTGTTTTCTCAACGCAGCGGCGATAAAAAAAAAGAAAGTCTGCTCACGCAATTAAACACCTTCCTCTTTTGCATCTTACAAAATATCGTTTCGACATCTTTGTTGTGTCGTGAACGACGAAACGGAAAACGGACGAGGTATTACAAAAGACTTGCAAAAATATATCTCTAGTGGTTAGAAACATGTGGGACTTGGCTTTATGTGACATTAGCATGACATTGCATAATAAATTAAATCCCAACAGCATGTTCAAATATCTGAAACCAAACGTTCTCCGTTCACAGCTGTACAGTGAGGCCAAAAGAACCTCTCTAGACGGCTGCACACGGTTTCTTTTTGCGTGAATGTGGGTCTACGTTCATTTGGCGTCAGGGCGTGGTCACACATGAGGCGATATTCAAAGCTGTACGTGGGCGGAGCCAACTGGGGCCAAGCGCGCACGTTGAGGCTGCGATGGCGCTGAAGTTGAAAGTGGAGATGCAAATTTTGCGCACGTGCGACCGCGTCCTTTCGCGCTGCTGGCGAACATTTAGGAAGCGGGCAAAGAGCGCGTTTTCTTCAGTGTGATTTTGAATGTGCAATATACTATTCTACAGCTGGAAGTACACAGATGTGCACGTGCATGATCACAGAGAGGAACCGGTGTGTACTGGTGCGTCCTGGTGCGTCCTGGTGCGCACCCACATGACCGAGCTCGGGCCAGTAATGTTTGGCGAGCCGGAGTCAAAGAGGAAGATGTACTCGTCGGATCCTCCGTGGTTTGGTAAAGCTGTGGCGGCGGAGTTTGAAATACGGGGTGGTTACAGCACGTGGGCGGGTCGCTAGCTGGAGGGTCATTCAGGAGAGCCGTCTCCGTGTTAGAATTTCTCCCCGGGGATGACTGTTTTGAAGGGGTGGTCCCAGAACGTGGAGGTTATTCCGAAACCTGGAAAGGGATTACGTTGACACTTTTAGATGGATCAGACAAAAACAGAAGCGGCGTGGAGCATCAAATCGAACAGTTAACCCCCCCCCCTGGTCTCACAGGCTTCTGGCGCTCACCTGCCCTCTGGTGCTCAAAGTGGTGTTTGACGTGGTAGGCCTTCAGGCCGTACATGTACGAGCCCCTCTTGGGCGAACCGTAGTGCAGGTAGTAGTGGATCATGTCGTACACGACGTAGCCACACAGGCCTCCGACGAACACGGACGTCCCGAGGATCTCAGGGAGCGTCCTGCAGAGGAGGAGATAGAAGCTTCCCACCACCAGGGAGGCCAGGCCGGGGGGGAAGACCAGCCGGGAGCCGTCGAACGGAGACTGTGGAGACAAGACATCACACACGGGGTGAAGCAACATCAATGTCAAGTATAGCTATTGATAACATTCAGAACACAAAAGGAAAACTATGTGGAGTAGGGAGACAGACATATATGAAACAAGCTTAAGACGAGCTAACGGTTCAACCCGTTTCCTGCCCGCGCCCCTCAGTGTTTGTACCTTGTGGTGCTGTCCGTGCAGGAGGAAGTGGATCATGATGAGGTAGTAGTTGTGGCCCGGCGGTTTCATGTGGAAGACAAAACGGTGGATGCAGTACTCGATGAACGACCACAAGAACCAGCCCAGCAGAAAGAGCGGCGGGAAGAAGTACTTGTGGATCGGGACTGAGATGCCTGGGAACACACGCACACACACACACACACACACACTTTTGTGTTCATTACCAGCGTTATCAGCATGCATTGTATGTTTGTTCAGGCACTTTGTGTGTGTTGTGTGTGTGTGTGTGTGTGTGTGTGTGTGTGTGTGTGTGTGTGTGTGTGTGTGTGTGTGTGTGTGTGTGTGTGTGTGTGTGTGTGTGAGTGAGTGTGTTACCTGATGTGAGGTCGAGCCTTGTGGTGCCCTTAGCCAGGGTGGTGTAGCAGTGCCAACTGACATAAAACACAATAGGAAGCCACACCACTGGTACCCAGTACCTGTAGCGAGAGAGAGCAGAAAGCAATATGGTCGATCTCTCCTTCTTTATGGAAGAAGCCACGTTTGGTTTTGGTTTTTCTCTAACATATCATATCATATCACATCGAGGGTGATGCAGCCTCCTGGTCAGAGGAGCTTGAAAACGAATGTACCGTAGAGGATGAACTAGGACTATGGTGAATTCCGCTTGTTTGGGAGCGACTGTATTACTGTAGCTCAAAAGTATCGGTGCCGGTGCATCTTTGAACTGATCTGTATCGGCCATGTTGTGTTTTTACACGCTGAGCTTTCATGCAAGTCGGTGGACGGGGCCCCGCCCCGCAGCAAAGCGCCACAGACTATAAACTGCAGCAAAAGGCAATATGAGACTGTTTATTTGTTATTTACATAATTGATGAGCACTTCTAAAATCCGTGCACTCTGAGTCGGCCGTGCGCTTTACAGTCATCTATTCATAGATGACGGACATTTATTTCTTAATCGGGCTATTAGATTGTCAAGGAGTGAAGTGTATTTGGAGTTTGCACTGTGCAGCTGTACTATTGACAAAAATAGAAGTATCTATACATAGAATTATGCCTATATATTTCTGATATCAAGTATATATATATATATATATTTAAAATTGGGCGATTTTATGAAAGATTTTCACAAAAAAATATAACATAATATAATATACATAATCATTATATTACTGTATGTATATTTGTATAATACATTTTTTAGATGTTATGTAATATAACTTACCAGGAAGTCTTGGTGCTGGCCTCCAGCAACGGGTTTCCAAACAGTCTGATTGGTCTGTCGACGGGCTGATGAACCCACGCGTCATACTTCTCTCCCAGGTGGCCGACCTGCCATGCCAGCGGCTTCCGCCAGTCCACCAAATCCTGTGTGAAAACAACCGACAACGGCTTCTGTACAGGGGAACGCGCCTGCGCTGTGGAGAAGCTTCCGGCAGGTGGCAGCAGAGAGTTAGAAAACGGATGAACCGCTCTGGTCAAACCTGCTTGTATGTCTGTGTTGTGTTTGAGCCAGTAATAATAAATAAATAAAATTTCTGAATCACAAAACCAGAGAATAAGCTACTTTTATTTTTACATGAGGCATGCAGATCGAGATGAACAATGAAGACTATTGTTTTTTTTATATCCAAAGGACAGATGAGTACAGTGACCATTGGGGAAGAGATCACATTAAACCAGAGAGTCGACACTTTAGGCATCATATGATCCCAAATGTTGCACTTCTAAAAAAAGTGTTTGTTATATATTATTTTGGGATATGATGATTAATGGTGTCTCTCTTATGATACCAATTGGAGGACATCCGTATCAGGCACAGACGGACAATATCACCGAGATAGAAGAGCTGATAATAGTCTTTCCAGGTGATAACGCCCCCCCCCCTATTTAAACCCAAAGAAACCCTTAGATGTTCTCTCAACGTGGCCCACAGCTCCACTTCCACAGCCAGCCTCACGGCGACAGTTCAGCGTGCCGTGGCCGGTCAGCTCGCCGACAGTCGTTGCATCTGTCATTTATTACCTCGGGACGAACTGATGGCCCCATGTTTCTGCTTGTACTGATAGCGAGTAATGGCGGGCAGTAAATGATTAGATGCCTTCAGGTGCGATATTGCAACATTGGAGATTTTTTAACCAATAATTATCAGCAATGTAAGTGCAGGCTGGTTAGTTCAGAAAATGACATCACCTTTAGTGTAATCACTATCACTTAAGTCATATAGCAATAAATAGTTAAGACAAAAAACTATAGGGTTACAGCAGAAATTAAAGGAGCATTACACACAACAGCTGCACCGAAATCAGCTGTTTATTCCAAGAAAGAAGTGAAATCGGGATGAAGATATGCAGACTTGTGACAAGGGTCGGTACTTCCCCCGGACAAGTGATGGTAGCTTGTAGCTCTAGATCTAATTCTCTCTGGCCTTAAAACTCTATATTCAGGGCTTTTCCCAGTTTGCCTCTGCATTGCAGCCAGAACACAACAAATGCCTCTCATGTATCTTCCACACGGGTTTGATTGTTGGAATCAAACCCGTGACGGTTTAAGTCTCAGTGACATCTGAACTGGGGCCTCGAGCGGCCGTGTCACTGGAACCATCTGGACTTGCTGCGGAGGCGGAAAATGCTGCGAAGGGCTAAAGAGGTCCCGAAGGCCCGCTCGAGGTCTGGGCCGCGCTTCAGCTCGACGCGCTGATGCCCGGCGACGGAGTGAGGGAGACGGACAGGGTCCAATCTGTCACCGCGATGTCCTGCGCAAGGACCTGGTGCTGATGGACGGTATCGGGTAAAGACTCTCAAAGTGAGGGTTCGTGCTCTTGTCCGGCAGTGTGAGAACGACAGAGTCCTAACAAACAGGGACGGGGTTGGGACGAGGCAGGGAGAATAACCCCATGACTGTTCACTCTTAGTCTACAACCCCATGACCAGCACACACACACACATACACATACACACACACACACACCTTGTCCAGGTCCACGGAGCTGCAGCGGTTGTAATCGGCATTCTCGTCCGTCGTCTCGTCTCCCGTCTCACTGGCTTTCCTCCTCTCTCTCAGAGTCTGAAGGAAAAACGAGACAAAAATGAAATACAATGGACGTGATTGACAGCGAGACGGTCGACTCGTGGTCAGAGCTGGGACGAGCCCCTTTTCTCTCCAACCTGGTTAAAACACGGACCTGTGTGTGTGTGTGTGTGTGTGTGTGTGTGTGTGTGTGTGTGTGTGTTTGGGGGGGGTTCGGTTGCATAGGTGCCGAGTCATAGTGGGGGTGCAAGATCAGTGCGGGCGTGGCAGGAAATGAACAGTGAGAGATGAACCAGTTCTTTTCCAGAGGGACAGCCCTCTCGTCACCACGTCGTACATTTACAAAGGTTAAGGTGTGACATGTGCACCTCAACACTTAACATTTACGATCCTCAATCTTTGAACCTTTTGAGCCGACAAAAAAAACACCTGGAGCTGCCGTTGTTTCCACAGCTAGATGTGCAAAACACGGCGCAATCATCAATCATTGATGCGACTGCGCTGCACGCTTTTCAAGATGTGAGCCGAATATGAGACCTGGGCCCTATTTCTCGTACGCGGCTCAACTAAGTCGATCAAATGTCCTTTTAGCCAGCTTAAATCAACACGATGATTGACATCAGGCTATGCCGGTTTCTCAAAGGCTGATCCGCGCTCAAACCATCTCGTTAATTTGAACCACACTTCAGTTCACAGGATAGTTGCGCATGCCCGTCCGACTTCAAAAGGGAGAAGCGTCGATCACAGAAAACATGATTTTCTAACAGCACAAAGGCAAATAAACTCAAAGGAAGAGCCTCTTTTTTCTCCACTGAGGAGCAGGAGATGATCATGAACGCATATGAGGAATTCCAGACCATAATCATGGCTCTAACACTGTGAGGGCTAGACAAGAAGCATGGCAACATATCGGACAAGTTAAATGTGTAATGCTGCGTTCACACGAATAGTCACAACGCTTTACTCGCCGGACTATTTGTGGTTTATTCATTCAATTCACTCGCGCTGGTGAGGGGGCGTGGCTTATCTCCATGGAAACAGTTATAACTTCCACCATGGAAGAAAAAAACACTATTTCTGCTTTATACTTGTTGTGGAAATCCCACAAACCTCGGAACATCTAATGCCCTCGTTTTTGGGTTCATAACATTAATATCATATATATATTTAAACATAACATCACTCGTAGGCTCACACAGCTCGGTGACTACGTCTAAATAAATGGATGAAAATCCTCTTTATTCGCATCCATTTGTCTGTGCATTGACTTTTATGGAATCTACTCAGAAAGCTTTTAGTGTGAACGCAGCATAAGTGTTGGGAAAATGTATCGGCTAATTTTAAGTGCCTCATTCATTAAATGTGCCTGCTGGCAGTCGGCTTAATGGCATGCATCATCCAATGAGATCTAAAATAACTATCTCTACTCTTTCAGAACAAGTAGATAATATATATATGTATATTCATGTATGTGGAGATGACCATATAGAACTTTTATTGCATTTACACAGACATGGCCAGGGAACGTAATGAACACAACCATGAGTTTCTTAAGCGCTAAATAAATTATTATATATCCCAGCTAACCGCGTTAGCCAGGTACGAGAAATAGGGCCCAGGTTGTTGTGGTTGTTGTTGTTGGTGTTGATGGCTGCGGTCGGAAGGAAAAAAGACCGGAAAGTGTGGGCCGTGAAGTGTCAGCCGTGGAGGCAGCGGCCCGGTCACCTCTCCATCACGAAAGCCAAACCTTTCCACGGACTTCCCCCCATGAAACTGAAGCGGCAGTAGCTTCATTTGAATTAAACATCAGTGGTCGAGGAAGCGGCAGCTGTTGCGGCCTCACACGCGTGCGTGTTGGAGGAGACGTGAGTGTTATGAATGCAGAATGGAAATTAATAAGCGCACTGACAGACGGCCGAGATGTGGATCGTGCTGCAGGGGAAGTTTGATAAGTGGACATTTATGCACTTCTTCCCACGAAACTTGGTTTGGCGCTGGAATCCGTTCGGACCGACCTTTGACCCGTGTGAAGGAGCCACTTGAAACCATCTTATATTCCACCATTAATGCTGAATTAGAAACGGATTCTGGTCGGAGGGAGAAACACACCAACTATTATAGCAGTTTGAAAGACTTGGGTAGCAGCAGGTTGTCGGAAATGCGCAAATATCCCAGCGCTGACCTTTTCAAGAAGGTGGTTGAAGGAATGAAAGAGGGAGGCACAGTTAATATTACCGGAATATTAGTGGAATATCCATTCTCCTCAGCCGTGTAAACAGCCTCGTAGGAATATTGTCGTATTCGTCGTAAGTCGGTGAAATGCTGCTGCTGACGAAGAGACCGAGCTCGTCGTGGTCTTCCTCTTCCTCTGACTGGCTGTCAGTCAAGTGCAATATTCATCAGCTGGTTGGTTTTCAGACACACACACGTACATAAAACACAACACACACCCTTACTCCCAGGTCCCCCGTGGTTTGTTACTTACATCACCGTTGTAATATAACACCTATGGAGGCAACATAACCCCCCCCCCCCCAGCCCCACAATTATCACACTGTACAAAAAACAGACACAAAGGGACCAATAAGCTGTCTCACCCTTCTTGGAAGACCAATACATCTGATGTTGTAACTCACTCGGGCGTCTAGTAATATGAGATCAATACTTTACTTGAAACCTGTTTTGCGATCCATAACCCCCGGGCCTTGCACACAATAATAACACTGTGATGTCGATCGTGAAACTGTACCTGGCGATACAGACCGATACCGAAAAACAATCACACAGGGCGGCACGGCAGACTCTTTTGGCACACAGCTACCGACACACACACACACGCATGCACACACACACACACTCACACACACACACACTGAACCAGGCACGGCGATAGCTTTGGGTTGGCGACAGTAATAAGCGAACACACCCTCTGTATCAGCAGCGACTCAAAGGGTTATTAATAAGCTCATCCCACTTTATACATACGAGGACAGGCTTCACAAAAGGTCGACACATTGCAGGTGCGCTGCGGCAATGCTTCACTGTGCATCAACATTGCCCTTGTTTCAATTATACTCAAAATACGTGCAATCCTCCATGTGCTTCATTTGACATTACAACAGAAATGAGAAGTGATCCGCATCAGTATTGATAATTCATTCAAGTTATAACTTATTGTTGGTGATAATATTTGGAGGAAAGCTCCAGTTTGGCTTGAAAGTGATCAACAATGTCTCTGCTTCCTCTTTCTTTCTTTTTTTTCTCCTTTTAAAAAAAAAAAATGTTATTTTCTCGTAGGCTTCTATACAATCGGACCCCTTTTTGCGACCAGATGAGTCGCCCCCTGCTGGTCAAGGAGAATGCACGTTAAAAGGCACTTCTGCGAGTCTATGTATGAGACATTCAACGCTCGAGGGAAACCTGTGCTTCCTTATTTTCAAAATGTGAAGGTTTAAACAGGGCTAAATGTTAACTCAACCCGTTGTAATATTCCCATCATGAGATAACACACAGGCACAGGTTAAAAACATCACCACTGCACACACACACACACATACATGCACACAAAAAGGAAAGGTAGAAAGAGGTGCTGGTGAGCTTTCCGAGCAAGTTGTTTTACATATTATTTTTGACAGATTCTTTGACCTTAGTGGTTGAAAAGTAACAAAGCTCATGAGGGGAATTCAGCGAGAGTACACAGTGTTCACTAAGGTGATAAAACTACCCGTGCCTACAAGGATACAGTTGCAGCGATCATCGCCTGCTCAAGTGCAGGCTTTGATTTATATTTGGCTAGTTTCACATTTAAGCTCAATCTTTAACCAATGTTTAATGTGGCAGGTTGACAAAAGTTCAAAGTTTCTCTACGTGTGCGATATCTGAGGGAAGTACAAGAAAAGCCAGGTGCAGTGATTTACAACATGCCTAAATATATGGCAATTGAGTTTTATTGGAATGGAACAACAGTTCTGCCATTTACCTGAAACAAAGAAACAAAGACCACATCTTTGATGACAAAGTTATAGTTTCTAATGATCCCAGGCCTGTGTGGGAAGAGATCCTCTTTTCTTTTGAAGTTGGACATTGGGACAACATGTGTCCACCATACTCTAGAAACCTCAAATTGATTTGTTTACCTTCAGCTTCAATTCTTTTTAGTCTTCCACCATGAAAATTAAGGCCGCCCATTGGTTCACAAAACATGTCTGTACATCTCATAGACTATGTAAGAAGTGGGCATCATCGTGACATCACCCATTGGTTTGTGGAAGGTGGTTTTGAAGCCTTGAGTTTGGCATTTAGGCCGTCGCCATCTTGGATTTTGGCGGTCGCCATCTTGGATTTTGTCTGTCACCTTCTTGGGTTAGTGCAACCAGTGAACAAAAGTGGCAATATTTGGACTACAGAGGAGTGACGCTGCGGTAGAGACGACTCTGTTAGCAACCTGACAATCACAAGGTAGCCCCGCCCAAAAGCGTACCCTGCTTTATGTTCTATTTGACTCAAAGGGGACCATAATTTAGTAAATGAACAACATGCTGGACTGAAGAAGACTTGAAGTAGCGATTAAGACCATAAACTCAAATCAATGTTTACTGAGGTAGTAAATCAAGTGAGAAGTCATTTGCTCATAAACTTCCATATAATCAGACGAGGAGAGAGAATGCAAGTCAAAGGCAGCTCAGGTTCAATCAACCCACTCTGACACGTCCTCTACGCTACTGCATATACAGCCACAGGGCGAAAGAACAAATTAATAGCCGGTGCCGTTGGCTAGTTGTTAAAAAAAAACACTGAATGCAGGAGGAATGAGTTCAGTAACTGATTGCTGGCCTCGATCTCTGTTTCTGTTGATCCAGGAGCGCCTATGTGTACCCTTCAGGCCTGGGCTGAGACAATGGTATGCCTGTGCTGTTGACACAAATGTCACTTACTTCGACCCATTGTCATGTTGAGAAGGACACCTATTGACTGCAGTCTGGGGAGGGATGGCTATGAGGCTGCGCTAGCTTACATTACACATGTGTGATTAAGAGCATTCAACAAGCTCCGCAAACATCCGAAACCAAAATAATAATTGTTGTTGTTTTAGGCAAAACCTCAATTACGTCATCCCTCCTTTGTCCATATTTTCCGTTGAGTTAGATCATTGATTACATTTATTAAATCTTCAATTTACCCTCTCATGCCACAGGAGGTTTGAGGTTATTGCAGAGTCACCATGTCTCTGCTTCCATGGATCGCAGTGAAATGCACGCATCATTAGGAGAGGGCAGGGTTGACTGAATAATCTTATTTTACATAGCGTCACAGTCAAGGAGAAAAACAAAAGGAGCACTCTGTCCCAGCAGGAGGAAAAACAAAACATAAAACAAAGGAGATGGTCAGATTGGGGTGGCGGTGTGGCCTGGTACCATCACAACACAGGAACTAGTCAGCCTCCGCTGGACGAGGAGGAAGTTTAATTTCGTCAACAATTTATTGTATTCCCAAAGATAAGAGAAAGGGAAGGAATGGGAAGGAAGAGGAACCCAATGGTCGTTACGTCGGTCGTATTCTACATGCACTTGATTGTTTCACTGTTTCATGGATTGGAGGTCCATTCATACATTGTCATATTCATGTAATGTGTTTATGTAACTTTGTAAATGCTGTTCATTCTGTACACATGACATCTATTGCTTCTGTCCATCAGGGAGAGGGATCCTCCTCTGTTGCTCTCCTGAAGGTTTCTTCCCTTTTTTCCCTGTCAAAGGTTATTTTTGAGGAGTTTTTCCTGATCCGATGTGAGGTCCTGGGACAGGGATGTCTTATGTGTACAGATTGTAAAGCCCTCTGAGGCAAATTTGTAATTTGTGATATTCGGCTATACAAAATAAACTGAATTGAATTGAAATTGATTGTTATCAGTAACTAACCGACCATCAAACTGATGAAATGTAATAATATTTAGGAGGGCTAACGTTATGCCTCATTAAATCTGGACCTCTATTCAGGTGCCCGTTACTTTGTTTGTCAATGAACTCAGTCAGCATTTGTTGAGCCAGCAATATGGTCTGTTGAGACGGCCTACATTCATTTGGAGATGAGACCATTAATGGCAAAGCAAATGTTATGGCTAGCAAATGTTACAGCCTTCCTGGCTTGATCCCGTGCATGCTAGTTGAATGCAAATCACCGAGGCAAACTGCAAGCATTGCAGCATACTGTCAAGCCCTTTATTTACCTAGCTCTGACGGGCCATGTCATTGAGTCAAACCAGTTATCATCAGAGCCATTAATACATTGGCCTGGTTGTAAAAGCAATCCGGAGCGTAGGATCATTGTTTGATCATGTCTGTGTTGTTGCCGTTATTGTGTGGAAGCATTTGTCAGTCAAAAGGTGAAATGATGGGTTATAATGGGACTATAATGGTGCCCACCCCGATCACTTGTGCTGTCACAATGACCCTTCCTATTTATAATACAGTCATCACACTGCAACCGGAAATAACCCTGGACCCATTTGGAGTGTTGAACTGTGGAACGGTCTCCATGGCATAATGGGGTTGTGGGTTGAAATGACATGAAAGAGGGCAAAGGGCTGAGCAGATACTGAACTAATAACTAGGGGATGGGTTAAGGCCAAGGTGAAGGATGGGCTCGATGGCGCATCACTGCTTACGTACGACAGGGCAGAGTGAAATTAGTCCAGATTAGCCCTTTGAAGTAACAGCTCTTAATTCATAATACCTCGACGACGGGTATCTGCCGATGGCGAGTTCCGATCCCACACCAGATCTCCCTCCCCCCCCCCCTTCAATTTAAAATCTGTACAGCATGGAACTTTTTATATGCCTAGTCTTCTGCAGAAATATCTCCTGCAACTTATATATTTTTTCATTTCTAAGCACGTCATCCAGGATACCTTCCCTTGTTCCCGTCCCAGGGCTCAAAAGATTAAACCGATCGAGCAAATAAAAACGGCAACGTTTTCAACAGCAAATATTAATATTTAACTATTGTCGTGAGAAACTTATCTAAAACAGAGCAATTATGACTAAAGGGGCTTCTCAGGGCTCAATAAAAGGGCTCGCCCACTTGCCCAGGGCCAATGAAATGCCACATCAGGCGAGCAGATGGAACACCTCACTTGCCAAATCAGGCAAGTGGTATAAAAGGAATCATCATTTTTGTATTTCTCTTTGTTTCTTGTCTTTTACTGATTTGATACTTTGAGTTAATATTAAACCAACAATTTAAAGATTGTGCATTTTCACCATAAAGAGTGGGCTCCTCTTCAGCAGTTTTCATCACCTTGTGTTTTATGGATGTTGATAGGCAGCATGTTGGGACTAAAGGTGTGTGTGGGGGGTGTGGGGGGTGGGGGTAAGGCGGGGGTGGGGGGGGAGATCCCACCAGGATTTTAGTAAATAAATAACAGCCAGGACACAACAGGGCCATCAAAGGCAGCAGGTCTACAGGCGACCTTCGTGCTGGAAAAAGCTTCCATGACCTCTGGCCTCCAGTTGCACCTGTGGGGGCTGACCTGGTTCATCACACCTGCGCCGATACGACCATTTTGTAAGAAACGACGCTTGCGAGACCCAGAACAACCCAGAACAAATATGTCATATTTGTTTACTCCGACTGGGTTCCTTCAGGATTTGGGGTTAGGTACTTTGAATGCGTACCATCAGGAAGTGGACCCCCGGCTTTAGTTTCTCCTTCGCTGCTCTTGTTTCATGTCCACCTGTGGGCGGATCAGAGCACGTGCCAAAGAATAGCCACGTATCGTCAATAAAATGCACTGACAGAGTAGCGATAAATCAACCTGATAATAATTTATCGTCTCCCAATTGAACCATATGGTGATGATATCATATATTGAGATATCGTGCCACACAATTATGTTGTCTGAATTGAGCACATGCTAAGATCTCTTTTCATTCATCAAGTATTTTAAGTTAGTGTGAGGAACTTTTAACTGATATGAAACAGGCTCAAATTTATACTGATGCCTCTATATCAGTATAAGTATTATATAAGTAAACGAGACCCTCAGCGAGATGATTCTATTTTTGTGCAGTAAAGGGAAGTTTTCTAGACTCTGGTGATCGGAAACACTACCACTTTCGTCCACAGGGAGGGCCAAATTCAACACAAAAGGAAAGTTCCTTGACATTTTTTATTGATGTGATAAGTTAACCCGAAAATAACGCTGTTATGCATTCATGTCAGTTTGTACCTGCACAAAACAAATATGCGATCAGGAGATCTCCATTAATGCTTTCTCGTCGAGGACCCCTGACAGTGTTTTAATGATCAGGAGGAGAGTTGGCAGCACGGGCGCTAACGGCTAACATGCAGAGGTTCAATCCAGTTACATTATGACACATTCAGGCTCTTTTCAGGAAATCACGATGTGTTTAAATGTAATCTCGTCAAATGTTTGGGGGTATTTAAATAGGGCCCAATTAGTTCTTGACTGAATCCTGCAGACAAACAGACCCAAAACACAGAAGCTAAACACGATTACTACGCAACGATGTTGAAGCTCGGGGCCATCGCCCTCTCTCGCGAGGCGAATGACGGAATGTAAACGAGGCTTCGTGTTGAATGGTGAATGCAACCCTTCCACAGCACAAGCCACATCATCTATTGTTGCGGCGGCGCTGCTGCGGTTTGACCGTGGATGCTTTGATTCCTGTGTCCTCCTGTCTCGGGCGTGTGTGTGTGTGTGTGTGTGTGTGTCTGTGCATGTTTGTTTTTTTGCCCGAGGACACAGCAAAAGAAATTTGAAATGGAATGAATGTGTGTGTGTGTGTGTGTGTAGCGAGCAATATCACTCGTCTCCCTCCAACTAAAAGAACCGGTTAAACCTGAATGACCAGGACTTGAGATTCCATCCTCTCCCCCTCTCCTTCCTCCCTCTCCCTCTCTCCCCTTCCCCTTCTCTTTCTCCCTCCCCCTCTCCCTCTCTCCCCCCGTTTGTGTGTGTCATAATCAGAGGCTCTGTGTAGCTGGCCAGTTTGTGGAGCAGGTGTCATGTTACCATACAGATAGTCACTAGTGAGTCAAGTGCCATATAAACAGTGTGTCCACCCTCAGCATGCTGCCATGTTCTGAAGAAATGTTCTTGTTAGAAAAAAGAAAAAGAATGTCGCTCAGTGACAAATGTAAAGACTTAAATCAAGACTCAATTTACTGGGGGCCTGAATAACGGATCGACCTTAATGAACTCCTTGGGCACCAGAAGGAAAAGCACAGATCAAACTATTTTTAAGTTCTTGTTTTTTTACTGCACAATAAAAATGTTTTAAATTAATTTGTTCATTTATGCTAACTGTTAAACGTGAAATGTTTTGTTTGTGTATATTCCATTTACTCCTGAAAACAATACAATGATATAGATTTTTGGTCATATTACCAAGCACTCAGCTGACAGAAAGTAAACATTGCAATGGTTTCATCTCGGGCCATTAGAGGGGTTTGCAACAGCAGCTTGATTCTGTTATATTTAATCTGTCCGTGTAAAATCTGTGAGTTGGAGTAGGAAAGGGCATGGAGTAAAAGGCAGCAGCTACTGTATACACAAATGTATTTCTCACCGCAAATTCCCAGCTGACTCTTTTCACCCGACACCGAGGTGTTTCTCCAGAAGAGCACATGAGCAGAGGTTTCATTCTGTCCCCGAATAAGAATGGTTCATCTGAAAGACCTGCACTGATTACACAATATCCATAACATTGGAAAGTAATCTAAACACTATTTGGTTATTTGGAGTATTCATTTCATAGAGAACAAACCAGACCTTAAAATCTAAACGTAATGGGGAAATGATCTGTTGACCACAAATAAGTTACGTGACTTTGCTTTAGTAATTCGGGATATGCAAAATGCATCATGATATTTTAGGAAAGTTGAGTGGAAAGTCATTCCTAGCCTTCTGTATTCTCCTCTGTCCTGTTCGTTATGTCCACTGGCGAACACCGGCAGGGGGGGGGGGGAAATGAAGTCGCAACCTTAGGACTCTCGGGTCAGTGCAAACGCTGGGAGTAAAGGGTTAAGCGCGGGCTTCAGCGTCACTCCTGTGAGACACTTTGCCCAAATCAATTGCTCCTTTCCAGCATATGCTCGTCTCCATCCCTTCTGACCGTCCACCCAGCTTCCCTCATCCTCTCTCTCTCTCTCTCTCTCTCTCTCTCTCTCTCTTTCTCTCCTCGTCTCTCAGGTGTTACCGTAGTGATGAGGAGGAGCCGCCTGGGGCCAGGCACCTGAGCGCTAATTGCCGTGTTGGCAGTCTCTATGGCAGCAAAGGAAAACAATGAGCCAGGTAATGTGTTGCCATGGTGATAAACTCAGGACGGCTCTTAAGAGTTGTAAAAGAGACAGTTTGCCTCGACAGCTTGGTTGGGGAGAGAACTGATGACACGCGTGCTGGTGTGGAGTGGAGCTGAATGTAAACAAAGCACATGCAATGGACCTTAGATCTACCATGCTATTAATTGGATTGTAATACGTAGTAATACGTATTATAATTGTAGTATAATGGCACAACGTCTTTAATTAACAGCCACAACGTAACCAAACCAGGAGAGGTCGATAGCGTTAGCGTCGGCAGCACAGTCCGGCCAAGGTTAACGGGGTCCCGTTAAGTTCCATTACGATGCGTTCAAGCTCCAATCGGGAACAATTTATACTGGGCGAAGGTCAAGTATAACTTTATAATGGCGTCTTCAAATGTAAACTTGAATAAATACAGTTGTTTGATGGAGACGTTAGATTTGGGAGACTATCGCTCTAAGCTGCTTAAGAACACGATTAACACTTATAATGCCAAGAGCTGTTTTAATCAAAGCACATATTTAAATAGAAATACAATCATTTATTTCCTAAAGATTTGGATTGTGTGTTTTTATGCAAATAAAACCACGATGAATGTCAATAACAAAGTAAAAGGAGAACATTTTGACTTTATTGTCGACCGATACCCAAGTAACGATATCGGTATGTGGAAGGAAAAGATGGTTTTGGAACATTTCCAATGCTGGTGAAAAGATAAATGACTAACCAGTGGCCACATCTTCCACATTGCAATTGTTAATGTTGAGGTTACTGTTAATATTATACCAAGTCCTTTTCTAACTCTCTCGATCAATCCCCCGCCCCCCTTCCACAGCCTGCCCTCTGGTGAAAGGCACAATCACATCATGGAGTACACACACACACACACACACACACACACACACACACACACACACATATCTATATTCTATATGCTCTGCCCTTAATTGGGCTTAATTTAGTTCTCTGGGTTTCACTTAATTCTATTATTCAACAGATTATTATCTCGTTCTCGTCACACACACACACACACACACACACACACACACACACACCGCTGTTCATTCATTCACTCATTTGCGAATCCACTTATTGAACAATACGCACTATCCTCCCAAGTTAACGACCACAGAGCGCCATTCTCTTGCACATTAGGCATAAAAAATGCGACTTCCGCCTCTTTCGCCATCGTTGAATTCGTTTGCATTTCCGATCACTGTGTAGGAAGAGAGCGAGAGACAAAAAGTGGAAAACTAAATTAAAATATAATTTGCCGAGGCCCAGAGAGAGGCGTATTTCCACATCCTGTCCAGAGGTAGATAAGAGCACAGAGCAAACAAAGGTGCGCCTGTGACTGACACACTGATTAAGACAATAAGCAGTTTTGTCTTTGAAAAATGCCCACAATGCAACATACTGCACAGATTTTCCCTAAAAAAATATAAACTTTGGGGTTAAAAGGTCTGCTGAAACACCTGAAATAGCTCAGGTATACTGGACTAAAAGAAAAACGGAAATAATTTGGAGCTGGGTAGGTAGCACTAAAAACTCAAGAGTTTCTTCTCAGTGTCCTGCTGTAACCTCCCTCAGAGAACATCGGTCGTTCTCTCTGCAGCCGGTGTCTGCGCACTGCCAAAGGTCGTGAGGTCACGGAGTGTCTCTGCGGCCCCCCCGATGACTCCACTGTCGACACGATGACACTGGACTTCTGAATGAAAGCAATCGCCATCTATTACAAACCAGTTTCATTTGTTGAAGTATAAACAACGCTTCTGCTTGAATGTAAACCTGCTCCCAAACACACACACACACACACACACACACACACACACACACACACACACACAAACACACACACACACACACACACCAGAGGCTGCAGTCTTCTCCATCCATCCATCCATTATCACCCGCTTATCCGGGGTCGGGTCGCGGTGGCAGCAGGTTCAGCAGGCCGACCCAGGCTTCCCTCTCACCCGCAGCACTTTCCAGCTCATTCTGGGGGATCCCGAGGCGTTCCAAGGCCAGCCGGGAGATATAATCCCTCCAGCGTGTCCTCGGTCTTCCCCGAGGGCCTCCTACCAGTTGGACGTGCCCGGAAAACCTCTAATGGGAGGCGTCCAGGAGGCATCCTGACTAGATGCCCGAACCACCTCAGCTGACTCCTTTCGACACGAAGGAGCAGCGACTCGACTCCAAGCTCCCCCCTGATGTCCGAGCTCCTTACCCTATCTCTAAGGCTGAGCCCGGCCACCCTACGGAGGAAGCTCATTTCGGCCGCTTGTATCCGAGATCTCGTTCTTTCGGTCACGACCCAGAGTTCGTGACCATAGGTGAGGGTGGGAACGTAGACCGACCAGTAAATGGAGAGCTTTGCCTTCCGGCTCAGCTCCCTCTTCACCAAGACGGACCGGTACAGCGCCTGTTTTACTGCTGCAGCCGCACCGATCCGCCTATCGATCTCCCGCTCCACCTTACCCTCACTCGTGAACAAGACCCCGAGATACTTGAACTCCTTCGCTTGGGGTAGGCAGTTTGCCCCCACCTGGAGGGAGCAATCCGCCGGTTTCCGGCAGAGCACCATGGCCTCAGATTTGGAGGTGCTAACTCTCATCCCTGCCGCTTTGCACTCGGCTGCAAAACGCCCCAGTGAATGCTGGAGGTCACGGTCCGAGAAGGCAAACAGAACCACATCATCCGCAAACAGCAGAGAGGCGATCCCGAGACTCCCGAACCGGATCCTCTCCGCCCCCTGGCTGCGCCTAGATATCCTGTCCATGAAGGTCACGAACAGGACTGGTGATAAAGGGCAGCCCTGGCGGAGGCCAACACCCACCGGGAACGTATCTGACTTACTACCGAGGAGACGAACACAGCTCCTACTGCAGGCGTACAGAGACCGGATGGCCCGTGCCAACGTGTCCGGCACCCCATACTCCCGCAGCACCCCCCACAAAAAACCCCGAGGGACCCGGTCGAAAGCCTTCTCCAGGTCTACAAAGCACATGTAAACTGGTTGGGCAAACTCCCAGGACCCCTCCAGTAATCTTGCGAGGGTAAAGAGCTGGTCCACTGTTCCACGACCGGGACGGAATCCGCACTGTTCGTCTTGAATCTGAGGTTCGACAAGCGGTCGGAGCCTCCTCTCCAGCACCCTGGCATAAGCTTTTCCCGGGAGGCTGAGCAGCTTTCAGCATCTCAGGGCGGATCTCATCCACCCCTGGCGCCTTGCCACCAAGGAGCTTTTTAACTACCTTAGCGACCTCTGCCAGGGATATGGGTGAATCCACCCCAAAGTCTTCCGGCGCTGCCCCCTCTCCGGGGGACATGTTGGCCGGGTTTAGGAGTTCCTCAAAGTGCTCTTTCCACCGCCCGACGATGTCCCCAGTCCGGGTCAGCAGTTCCCCCCCCTCCCCCCTGCTGAGAACAGCCTGGGGTAGACCCTGCTTTCCCTTCCTGAGCCGTCGAATGGTTTGCCAGAACTTCCTTGAGGCCAACCGAAAGTCCTTGTCCATGGCCTCCCCGAACTCCTCCCATGCCCGAGTTTTAGCCTCCGCGACCATCGCCGCTGCAGCCCTTCTGGCCCGCCGGTACCCGTCAGCTGCTTCAGGAGACCCCTGAGCCAGCCAGGCCCGAAAGGCCTCCTTTTTCAGTTTGACGGCTTCCCTCACCCCCGGTGTCCACCACCGGGTTCTCGGGTTGCCGCCACGACAGGCACCGATGACCTTCCGGCCACAGCCCCGAGCAGCCGCGTCCACAATAGAGGCTTTGAACAAGGTCCACTCGGATTCCATGTCCCCAGCCTCCCTCGGGATTTGTGAGAAGTTCTTCCGGAGGTGGGAGTTGAAGACCACCCGGACAGGATCCTCTGCCAGACGTTCCCAGTTCACCCTCACTACACGTTTGGGCTTGCCAGGTCTCTCTAGCCGAGTCCCCCGCCATCTGATCCAACTCACCACCAGGTGGTGATCAGTTGACAGCTCTGCTCCTCTCTTCACCCGAGTGTCCAAGACATACGGCCGCAGATCAGATGATACGATTACAAAGTCGATCATTGATCTCCGGCCTAAGGTGTTCTGGTACCAGGTACACTTATGAGCCACCTTATGTTCGAACATGGTGTTCGTTATGGACAAACTGTGGCTAGCAAAGAAGTCCAATAACAAAACACCATTCGGGTTCAGATCGGGCAAGCCGTTCCTCCCAATCACGCCCCGCCAGGTTTCTCTGTCATTGCCCACGTGAGCGTTGAAGTCTCCCAGGAGAACTATAGAGTCGGCAGGCGGCGCCCTTTCCAGGACCCCTCCCACCGACTCCAAGAAGGCCGGATACTCCGAAATGCTGTTCGGTGCATAAGCACAAACAACAGTCAGAGCCTTACTCCCTGCAACCCGTAGGCGCAGGGAGGCGACCCTCTCGTTCCCCGGGGAAAACTCCAACACAGCGGCGCTCAGCCGGGGGCTCGTGAGTATCCCCACTCCCGCCCGGCGCCTCTCACCCTGGGCAACTCCAGAAAAGGACAAAGTCCAACCCTTCTCCAGGAGCTTGGTTCCAGAGCCCATGCTGTGCGTGGAGGTGAGCCCAACTATATCTAGCTGGTACCGCTCCGCCTCCTGCACCAGCTCCGGCTCTTTCCCCGCTAGTGAGGTGACATTCCACGTCCCTAGAGCTAGTCTATGCCGCCGGCGATCGGCCCGCCCAGGTCTTCCGCCTGACCCGCCGCCCGGTCTACATAGCACCCGACCCCGATAATTCTCCCTGCGAGTGGTGGGTCCACAGGGTGACTGCTGCTCCATGGTGTTTTTTCGGGCTGAGCCCGACCGGGCCCCATGGGCGAAAGCCCGGCCACCAGACACTCGCCAACGAGCTCCCCTCCTGGGTCTGGCTCCGGGAGGGTGCCCCCGGTTTCCCTTGTCCAAGGCAAGGTAGCTTCAGTCCGTGGGCTACTTATCATCAGGGTTTATTGAACCGCTCTTAGTCTGGGCTCTCCCCCGAGACCTGTTTGCCTTGGGAGACCCTACCAGGGGCTGATGCCCCGGACAACATAGCTCCCAGGATCACTGAGCCACTCAAACTCCTCCACCACGTTAAGGTGGCGATTCATAGTCTTCTGTCTGAGAAAAACATTGTGAGAAAAACATCATGTTCAGGGGTCCGGAAGCATGTGACTATAAATTAATATGATTAATGTGCGCATTAGTGCGCCAAAGATCGACGGCATGGGCCGACTCATTGTCCAACGAGATCATTTGCTGAGCGCTGGCTGAAAGACGTGTGGCGTCTCTTGACTGATGCATTTGGGCTTCGCCGTTCTGAGGAACACATTTTCAAAGAGGATATATAATCTTACTTAAGCAGACAAGAAGGATACCATCTCTTCTAATCTCTGTTTGCACTGTGAGCAATAAAAGTGTGTCGTGCTGATGTGCGATTCGTTGTTTTAATAATACACGTTTGGTTCAAGCCTGATGTTGCCGGACACCGAAAAGAACAGATCCCAGTCACTTTCACACGGCGTATTAATTCGACACTGGTGTTGGATCGGTTCTCGGTATCGATATCGGCACTGAAAAAAGTCAGATTATCAAGCCAAAACTACCAAACATTCCCTCGTCCCCAACAACTCAAATGACACGATTTGCTGGTTTTCTTTGATAGTAAATCAGTAATTGTTTGGACACATTTCATAAAGCAAATTATTAATCAATGCCGCCGTGTCCCGACCACAAAAAGGCAAAGCTGCTCGCTAACAGTCGACAAGACGGCGTCTGTTTGATGCCATCCAAGAGCAAATCAAAACCCATTGACACACACCCTGTTCCTGCTCTGGTATTTGCGCTCCGTGGTGGAAATGCCATCCAATGTTAAGCCAGCCAATCATTAAGGAAGAAAATGTGGGGTAAGTTCAACACTTAGGTCGAGGTGCCATCACTCGTCCTCCAGCCGTACCTGACGTGATGGAGCGGCGATATTATCCTCAACAACCGGAATGTCCTTGTGACTCTAGCAGAACTCTCATGACTTCAGTTGGCACCATAGCATGACCGGAGGATGTTAATGGACCGTGTGTGTGTGTGTGACCTTTTTCACGTGTGAATTAAGTTTGTCAGGCGCTGCTGAAGAAAGAAAAAGATTCAGGTAACATATTAAACATACTGCCGATACAGCATGCTTCAAATCTAATAGCTGACGGACAAAAAAAAAGAAAAAAGAGGATCCCAAAAGTCCTTCTTTTTAAATAGTTGAGTGACTGAAGCATGAAGCTCCAGGGAAAACCATTTCGAGAAGAAAAAGGCTTTTGTTACTGCAATTGTGTCAACTTTGTGTGCCGATATGCAACTGATAGTTGGAGAACACACACACACACACACACACACACACACACACAGACTGACACACGTGACAGCAGGCCCTGGGAAAGCCATGTAAATGTCAACTCGATATCGGCCGGAGATTTATGCAAACTGGGTTGGTCTCTCCCTCCTGACACCCACAGAGAAACACACACACCAAGGAGCACACACACACACACACACACACACACACACACACAGGGATAGAGAGATGCTCATCTTGTTCTGCACAACTATTGTGAAGTCCATACAGAAACTGCAAACAAGCAAAATCATAAATGCTCTCCAGCGCGTCGGCAGAGCTCCCTGAGTGAGACAACGGATGACAACGAAACCGAGGAAACGAGTGAGAGACGTGTGTTGACCACATTTATTGGCCCATGATATACACTTTGTTTTGTAAGTGTTCATTTTGAAGTAAATGACTTGTGTGTGTGTGAGAGATAGAGAAATAAAACTTTGAAAACTTTCCACGAAATATGTCTGTTTATATAGTTTATAGAGGAAGCTCTGATGTATCAAGCATTATCTATTATTATTAAACACTGATATAATACTAAACAATAAATCTATACTTCCTGTTTAGACTGGCCCCCGCACGCCCAGTGCACGTGAATAGCCACGCGATATTCCTTCTAAGGCTTGTTATTATGGGCAGAAATCGTTTTTGTGGACAAAGATCTTTTCCGATTTTAAAACAAAAAAAGTATTAGTGTGGATGTCGCCTCTGGTTCCTCACAAGACAAACCAGTTCCCCTCTCTCTCACACTCACACTCACACACACACACACCTCTTGAATCATTCATTAACACCACTGACCCCCACTCCATCCCCACAGATCTACCACCTGCCCCCCCCCCTCCCCCAAAGAAATTACACAAGCATCCAGCCAGATACCCCGCCTGCCCCTGTTTGTCTTTTTCCACTAACTCCTCATTTCTTCCCATAAAATCAATACTCCAGGAGGAGAGGGAGGAGGCGGAGGAGCAGCAGGGAGTTCCTTTCCTCTCTGCCCCACAGAAACGCCCCAGTAAAGTCAAGTGAGAGACAATTATACACCTGTTGTTACTCACAGGCCCTCTCGGCTTTCAATACCACAGCTTAGAGCTGTCAAGGTACTGGCTTAGCTGTGGAATATTTAGCTCAGAGAGGGCCACATTATTACTCTGATTTTACTATATAAAAGATGATGGTAAAAAAAAAAAGAATAAATAAATAAATTGTTTGTTAGTTGTTTAAACCGTCGACATTTTAAAAAACACAGGTAGGCCCTTGCTACTGCTTGCAAAAATGATAATTATGATCTAATGATGAGGTCTTTGTGATGGAAAACTAGGGTTTATCCCAGCCTTTGTTTCTATTCGTCTGGAGACTGAAGGAACGATGAACTTTCTACCAAGATAATGTGTTACTAAGTAATGTCGTTTTAAAATTAAAAATGAAATGTAGCCCCCCTCCAGCCCTCTCTACCTGTGCCTCGTCCGTGCCGCTGTCTCCTTCCAACTCTCCGATGTAGTACTGCTCCATCCACCGCCGGGCGTTCTCCGAGTGCCGGTGCGGGGGTCCTTCCATCTCCCGGCGAACGTCCCCGCCTGACCGCCCGAGTATGAGCGCCTCCCCGCCCGGGTGCGTCCGCAAGAAAGAGGTCACGTCGTACACCCTGTTCCCCAGCAGCACCCAGCAGGAGTCCTTGGTGCTGTGGAGGGCCGCCTCCCTCTCCGTGAAGAACCGAGGGGACGCTGACATGCTGACAGTGGAGATGCGGACTGGCGTCCAGCTGAACCAGAGACTGAGCACAGCGAGGGGAGCACAGAGACCTCCTCGGAGGGCCGTCGACCTGATTACTGGCCTGAGAGTTCAACTTCTCCGTTGACACCCAGGGGCATTAAAACTCCCAACTATTCACGAGAGGCGGGGTCTGTGAGGCGTTCAAACGCCTCCAATAAAGATCGTGGATGCGACTAATTGACAGTCACAGTGGCGCTGCACTAAATACCGCGAGGGTTGCTCTTGTTTAGTAAACAAAGGTCAGCTGTCTCGAACGCTATTATCCAACTCGAAGCTGAGAAAGAAGACTGTCATAGAAAAGACTGGTATAGGTACCCGATTCCCACATGTCCCCTGAATGCAGCATCACATCCAGAAGCACCTGTTGCTTTGAAGAAAAGAAGAGAAACACTCTCGGGGTGACAGTGAAGATACTCCGACCTCAAGCCTGCTGTGGAGAGCAAACTGATACTAATCTTATTATTGGACACTCTATAAACAAATAAACATGTCTCAACGTGGATTATTCAAATTGACGTTCAGTGCGGACTTCAAATAAAGAGAGCCACAGAACACACAACTGTCATGTAGCCTGTCATGATAAATAAGATGAGGTCATTGCCCTTACAATGAGGAATTTACAATAAAAAAAACAGATATATCTAAATCCAAACTTAACATAAACCTGACCTTTTGTAGCAATTCTGGAGATAATAAGCAATTCCACAGACGTGTATCCTCTCCAACACTATAAATGTTCCCATGCAGAAAGATTTAGTTTGTCACATTTTGAAGGTTATCGATAGATGTAGCGTACATTTGGGCCTACTTTCTCTTCAAAAGAAAACGGGGGGCGTGTTGTTGTTTACGCATCTCTCTCTCTCTCTCTCTCTCTCTCTCTCTCTCTCTGCCTTATCTTGACCTGGCAGACTAGCTCATGTGGGGTATTCACGGGATGTCGGAAATACTCCTTTCCTTAGGTGAGCCCCGATATAAGAAAAAAAGAATATTGATAATAATGTGCGAATTTTCAATATCATCCAAGTTGGAAAGTGCAGTGATTAGGCATGGTATACACGTGGAGGCTCATGGATACTTGTTTTAACTATTAGTATTTATATTATTATTATTATTATTATTATCATAATTATTATTATATGATTCAGATATTAACCACAATCATAAATTGTTTAGTTACTGTTAAGCTGCATGGTTTTATTTGACCCTTTATAACAACACACATCTCTCTCACACGTTCAACACATTCATATTTACACTTTTTAGACACTTCTCAAATTTTGGAAGCACTTTTCTATGCATGGCACATTATCATAGTTATAAGCACTCATACTCATGTTTGCATTATGAAAACAATCCAAACATAAAGCAATTCATAATGAGTGTGAGGTCAAGTACCATAATACTTCATAATTGTTGGTCACTCACCGACATTGTTTTCAATTATAGTTGTAGTACATTCTATTTAATTTTATAACGCATTATAATCACTATTATAATGCATTATAATGTGATTACTCTACGTGGTCATTGTGTAATCGATATAGGCAGACAATACATTACAAGTGCTTTGTTGGCTTTCAGTATAAAGAAAAATATAAAATTAAATTCAAGCAAGGACAACACACACACAATGTTGTGAGATTAATTGTTTAGCAGGCAGAAACAGAAATTGACGGAATCATCGACGTTTCATTATATTAATGTAACATAACTCACTCTTCACTCAATTGACTCAAAATATGGAACTTAACCTTCACCTGTAATCTTTAATTGTTTTTAATGCCAACGTTTGATAAACAAAAGTGACCAGCATGAAGTATTCTAGACGTCATAAAATGGCATAAACTGGCGTAAGCATGCAACACCAGGGACAATATTTGAACAGCACACAATAAAAAGTGATAACATTGCTATATAATATGATGAATGCATGCAACACAGTGCCTTATTTTAGGAGTGAGTGCAACACAAATGCAACTAGTGGCAGCTGTTTTGAGGTAGAGTGGCGGAGTAAACAGCAGGGGGCATTGAGAGACTTGGTGACACATTGCATGAAACAAATCACAGAATCTCATGTTATGGTTTTCGATGGAGGAAACCCAACGTGGACGAGGGCATGGTTTGTCAGCAGAAACTGTTCTCACACATGGTGCAGTGGAGACAGGTGAGCCATAAGGGCCTCACAGTTCTCTTGTGATGAATAGATGTGCTCTAATCTCAGATTATTATTTTTTGTGTGCATTTGGTTGCTCTTGAACTTCGTTGAGTTGCAAGCAATTTTGACTTGTCATTACAGGATAGTTGTATGTCGGCGTGTCCGAGAGCTATGGTGAACAACAGCATGATGTTTTACTTGATGATAATAATAATCCTAAAAAAATATAATAATGATGAATACATTAAAACATTTAAAAAAACAAAAATTAAGATGCATTTTCCTGGAAGGGGTTGCTAGCTCAGGTCCAGCTAAATGTTTTGTCAGGCGTCAGTCAGGCGTCAGTCAGTCAGGCGTCAGTCAGGCGTCAGTCAGGCGTCAGTCAGGCGTCAGTCAGGCGTCAGTCAGTCAGGCGTCAGTCAGTCAGGCGTCAGTCAGTCAGGCGTCAGTCAGGCGTCAGTCAGGCGTCAGTCAGGCGTCAGTCAGGCGTCAGTCAGGCGTCAGTCAGTCAGGCGTCAGTCAGTCAGGCGTCAGTCAGGGGTCAGTCAGTCAGGGGTCAGTCAGGCGTCAGTCAGGGGTCAGTCAGGGGTCAGTCATTCAGGCATCAGTCAGGCGTCAGTCAGTCAGGCGTCAGTCAGTCAGGCGTCAGTCTGGGGTCAGTCAGTCAGGGGTCAGTCCGGCGTCAGTCCGTTAGGCGTCAGTCAGGCGTCAGTCAGCAGGTGTCAATCAGGCGTCAGTCAGGCGTCAGTCAGTCAGTCAGCGGTCAGTCAGTCAGTCAGGCGTCAGTCAGTCAGGCGTCAGTCAGGCGTCAGTCAGGCGTCAGTCAGTCCGGCGTCAGTCAGGCGTCAGTCAGGTGTCAATCAGGCGTCAGTCAGGCGTCAGTCAGTCCGCGTCAGTCAGTCAGGCGTAAGTCTGGGGTCAGTCAGTCAGGCACCGGTCAGGGTTCAGTCAGTCAGGGGTCAGTCAGGCATCAGTCAGGCATCAGTCAGGCGTCAATCAGGCGTCAGTCAGATGTCAGTCAGGCGTCAGTCAGTCAGGCGTCAGTCAGGGGTCACTCTTAATCCAGAGGTGTTGGCTAACTACAGACCAATCTTTAACCTTCCCTTCCTCTCTAAGATCCTTGAGAACGTAGTCGCAAAAAAAAAAATCTGACCACAACCTGGTGCACCTCCTGCCTGTGTACACCACTCTTGCACAGAAGCAGCCAGCTGTGACCCGCACAGTTAGACAATGGACCGATGGAGCCGAGGAGGCTCTGAAGGACTGTTTTGAGACAACTGTGTGGGAGGTATTCAGTGATGCCCATGGGGAAGACATCGACGGTCTCACCGACTGCATCACAGACTACATCAACTTCTGTGTTGAGAACACCGTACCCACCAGGACTGTACGGTGCTTCTCAAATGGCAAACCCTGGATATCTCCAAAGATAAAGGCCCTCCTCAAGGAGAAGAAGAGGGTCTTTAGATCTGGCAACAAGGAGGCGCTGAGGACTGTGCAGAGGGAGCTGAGGGTGGAGATCAGGGAGGGTAAAGATGTCTATAGGACCAGGATGGAGGACCAGCTGCAGCGGAACAACACCATCGGGGTCTGGAAGGGCCTCAAGGCGATTTCTGGGTTCAAGGGGCTCAACAAATAGCCTGACCATAAGTGGGTGAATGATCTGAACTCATTTTTTAACAGATTTGACCAGCCATCCACCCCTCCCCCCACCCAGACCTCCCTGCTGCAGCCGCTGCAACCCACCCCCACTCCAACACCTCACAGCACCACACCCCCCAGCGTGTCCCGTCACCAGGTGAGGAAGGAACTGAGGAGGATCAAGGTGAGGAAGGCCACGGGTCCAGATGGCATCAGCTCAAGGCTCCTCAAATCCTGCGCAGACCAACTGTGCGGGATAGCGGAGCACATCTTCAACTTGAGCTTGAGGCTGGGGAAAGTACCACAGCTATGGAAGACATCCTGCGTGGTACCGGTACAAAAGACCCCGCAGCCCAAGGACCTCAACAACTATAGGCCGGTGGCGTTGACATCCCACCTGATGAAGACCCTGGAGAGGCTGGTCCTTGTCCATCTCCGCCCCCTGGTGAGCTCATCCCTGGACCCACTTCAGTTCGCCTACCAATCTGGCATCGGGGTGGATGACGCCGTCATCTTCCTGCTGCAGAGATGCCTCTCTCACCTGGAAAAGGCTGGAAGCACTGTGAGAGTCATGTTCTACGACTTCTCCAGTGCCTTCAACACCATTCAGCCTTTGCTCCTGAGGGACAAGCTGAAGCAGACCGGGGTGGAACACCACCTCACTGCATGGATCCTGGACTACCTCACCAACCGTCCACAGTATGTGCGGATACGGGAGTGTGAGTCAGATCGGGTGTCCTGCAGCACAGGGGCTCCACAGGGAACCGTTCTGGCTCCATTCCTCTTCTCCATCTACACATTGGACTTCAAACACAACTCTGCCAACTGCCACCTGCAAAAGTTCTCTGACGACTCTGCGATCGTCGGCCTCATCTCGGCCGATGATGACAGGGAGTACAGGGAACTGAAACAGGACTTCTTAGGATGGTGCCAGCGGAACCGCCTCCAGATCAACTCCAGCAAGACCAAGGAGTTGGTGGTGGACTTTCGCCGGGGTAAACGCTCTCCACCAACACCAGTGAGCATCCAGGGACTGGACATTGAGATTGTGAAGTCTTATAAGTACCTGGGCGTTCACTTGAACAATAAACTGGACTGGTCTGACCACGCTCATGCACTCTACAAGAAGGGACAGAGCAGACTCTTTCTGCTGAGGAGACTGAGGTCCTTTGGGGTGCAGGGAGCACTCCTGAAGACCTTCTTCGACTCGGTGGTGGCATCAGCCATCTTTTATGGAGTGGTCTTCTGGTGCAGCAGCATCACAGCAGCTGACAGGAGGAGACTGGACAAACTGGTGGGGAAGGCCAGCAGCGTGCTGGGGTGTCCTCTGGATACTGTGGAGGTGGTGGGAGACAGGAGGATGATGGCCAAGCTATCGTCCCTGATGGACCACCCCTCCCACCCTATGCAGGGTACTCTGGCAGCGCTGCACAGCTCCTTCAGCCACCGGCTGATTCATCCCCGGTGTCTGAGGGAGAGGTACCACAGGTCCTTTCTCCCCGCTGCTGTCAGGCTACACAACAAGCTGAGCTCCCAGTAGGCCACAAACACTTGAACACTTTGGACTTCGCACTGAACAGCACTTACTTTAGCCCAGTTGTGCAATACTAATACGTTTAAGTACTTTTTAATTATTTTTTTAAAATTTATTTTATACACTTTATCCACTTTATTCTATTTCTACTCCGTCTGTATATATAATATTCTTCTTGTTTTTTACTCTTTTATCTTATTTCTGTTATTATACTACTTGTTTTACTTATTACTGTGAGCAATGCTGCTGTAATCCTGTAATTTCCCCACTGAGGGACTAATAAAGGATTATCTTATCTTATCTTATCTTAAATCAGTTGTGTGACTTTCTACATCATAATAGTTTATTTGAGGAGTTAGAAAACACCACAGCACAGAGACAACACTGGTGAAAATAATTTTCTTAGACCTTAGTGCTGCGTTCGACACCATTGACCATGACATCCTATTACAGAGACTGGATCAGTCGATTGGCATTTCAGGTACCACTAAGTTGGTTTAAATCCTATTTATCAGATCGATCTCAATTTGTATTTGTAAATGATGAAGCCTCAATGACCACCAACGTTAATCACGGAGTTCCACAAGGTTCTGCGCTTGGACCAATTTTATTTACCTTATATATGCTTCTTTTGGGCAATATTATCAGGAAACACTGCATAAACTTTCATTGTTATGCAGATGATACTCAATTACAGTATATCTATCGATCAAACCAGAGGAAACCAAACAGCTCGCTAAACTCGGCCCTTCTCCGGTTTCCTTTTCCTTCACAAGAGTGCGTCCCTTCCCAAGAGTGCGTGTGATATTGTACTGATCGACGACACGTAACGCACCGATGCATCACATTGTTCTGGCACGTCACCGCACACTGTGTGACGCCTGCTTCCCCCTCTTTTGTGTGATCCCTCCATCATCGTGGACGCAGCAACACGCTGCCTTGGCGCATGCCCCCATACCTGACCTGACCTGACCTCCATCACTGTCTTTTTATCCTCCCCTTCCCTTCCCCTCCCCCCTTTGTAATGTCTCTCTTCTTTCTTGACGCCAGTCTATCCTCAAAGTCCCCGTCCGGTCTCTCTTCCTATCTCAGTTCTCATCATGCTCCCCCCATTCCCTTAGTTACAGCCGCTTCTAAATATTCCCCGCTAAACAAAAGACTCCTCAATAATAGACTGCGTGTCAATGTCGTGTAACCTGAGGAACCTGACGTGTGGGTGTGTATGTGATGTCAGAAGTAGGCAGGGTTATTGTCTCTTCTAAAGAATGATTGGCCCATGGTCTGGCCCGGTCACGTCAACTTGCATAAGAAGGCAAAGATTCCCATTGTGATGAACTTTTTTCTCTCCCACAGAGCACCAACACTCCTCCATGGCTACTGTGGTCCCTGTAAGTATCTCTGTATGTGTGTGTGTGTGTGTGTGTGTGTGTGTGTGCGTGCGTGCGTGTGCTTGTGTCATAAATTGAGACAAGTTTCAGACTAGGTAATGGTAAGGGTCTCATCTCAGCTATTAAGTGCTGTGCATTTCGTACAGAGAGTTAATAGTGATATTGATATTGGATATGATCAAAGGTATTGTTTTCTCTTCGCTTGACAACTTAAACACTCTAGGTCACCTATTGTGTGTGCGTGTGTGTGTGTGTGTGTGTGTGTGTGTGTGTGTGTGTGCGTGTATGTGTGTGTGTGTGCCCGTGCGTGCGTGCGTGTGTGCGTGCGTGCGTAAACAACTGTTGGTGGGCAAATCTCCACGATCAAGTGTCGTTGCTGTAAATGAATCTGCACAACTGAATTCTCTTTGTGTGATCGCTCCTTCGTGTGTGTGTGTGTGTGTGTGTGTGTGTCTTGAGTTTCTGATTGAGAGGATGATTAAGTCTGTGGTTCGTACACTAATTAAAATGGTGTTTAAAGATAGATAGTTTCACTCTGCTTTTGTGAAACTATAATTACAATGTATCACCATCAGGTTGTTAACCCATTGTTGTCACTGTGTTACCATTTCTTTAATCCAAACACTGATATAACCATTTTTATTGTTGGCGGGTTACCATTTTGTCACCAAAATATTAAATTTTACTAAACATCTCTGCCCTGTTAAATAAATGTCAGTATATTATTACATATACTCTCTGTTGGGTTGGAATCTTGTTGGTGCATTTAGTTCTTGTGGGAAGGTGGGAAAATGCATTAGCGTTAAAAGCATCAGGGACACTCAATTTAGCTCTTGGTTGAATTAGTAAATTTTATCACATGACTGCCTGTTGTTTATTTTACAATGTGGAATCTGTACCGTGTAGGTCTTAATTAACTACAATGTTTAACGTAGTTTTCTTTTGTAGGTCACCAAACGTGTGTGTGTGTGTGTACGTGTGTGCGTGTCTGCGTGCGTGCGTAGATTTAACATATGGCGAGGCTAATAATAGCAATGTGTAATTAAATAATAATCATAAATGCGTAGTATAAAAACAGAGCTTCATACGTGGTGTAAAGAGGCGCACCTTCAGGGTTTGAGACCGTGCTCATCAGTGCATTACACCCTACACATGTACCGTAAGCTCGTTTTAAATATGTAAGATTAGAACCACGTGGAAAAATAAATAAGGCATCATGCTTTTAAAGTTTGAACTTTTAGAAGATAGAATTTGGGGATCCAAAAAATGACAACTTGAATCTCCAAATGTATTACTTTTTTGCCGAAAATATTGAGGTTAGTCTTAAATAGTGTTATTTTTACATGACCCTTTTTTTATATCCACAAAGTGGGAATTCAGTCTGTAAGACAAAGCCCCACTTTTATTATTGGATAATTACAGTATGGATGTACTGTGTGTACATGGATCTATTGCACATATGCACACAGTATGCATGCATGTCCGTGTCTGATCAATCTCCTCAGCAGCTCACGACATGTGACAAACAGATAAAGTACTGTTATCTGTTTGTCCGTGCACTTTATTTTATATTTTATACTCTACTGTAAATGTAATATGTCAACAATTGTTGATTGTTGTTGATTGTTTAACGTTATTGTCCAATGCTGCACCACCCACCATGACAAATTCCTTGGCAATAAAAGGTTCTGATTCTGACCTCTCTCTCTCCCCCCAGTTCGCATCCTGCTATGCGAGTGTTCAGCCCCTGCAGCTGTTTGCCAGACGGCCCGGACAGGCCAACTATCTGCTTCTGCTCACACACCGGGGCCCCCGCTTTGCCCCGCTGCCCCGCCTGGCATGCCACGCTCCGAGGATGAGCCTGAGACAGATCTGTCGCATGCTGAAGGTGATGAAGCAGGTCAGGAACCGAGAGGCGGCCGCCACCGACCCCCCCGCCGCTGCCGCCAACAGGTGAGGAACAACTCAGTGAACTCTAACTAGTCGCCAATAACCGGTGCAATAATTGACGTTAGCTTCTTTTTTTTTAACATGTTGATACAAATGTTGAGTGTCTGACCATTTTAGCATAGCATATTAGCATGCTAACATTTGCTAGCGCCAAACACAAAGCACAGCCGACGCCGATGGGAATGCCATTAGTTTTGCGGGTATTGGTTTGTTTGGTATTACAAATGATAGATTAATATAATTGTCAACCTGTTGGGTGCCACCGGGAAAGTCATTACTATACATCTGTTGCAATAATATTTGTGCTAATACTTTCTCTAGATGTTGAGATGAGTGAGCATTTTGACCTGCCGGTAGCGCCATGGCAAAGTCAAGGGATCGTGGAAGTCATTGGGCTTCATCCTTTAGCGAATATGAATATCTAAAGAATTCATGGCAATACATCAAAAAGCTGTCGATATTTCAGTCTGAGCCAAAGTCGTGGACCACGCGATCAGCCAACATAGCGTAGCTAAAAACTGTATAATATGTGGATCATGTTTTGTTGCCAAAAGACACATTATTCAGCACATAAATATAATGTGTATCTCTCTGATGGTCAAAAAGTAGAAATGCAATATTAGGTAAGGCATATTATAATATACTTTACTAACGTTTTGGGAACATTGGGAACCACTTTGCTATGGAGGCACCCTTTTATAAACAGCTGTAATCTTTGGCATTATGAATGGTAATAAAGTAATTTACCGGTGCTTCAAAGACTATAAACCACGGATAACAAATTTAGGGTTTCCAGATTGTAAAAATAATTGATGGCTACTGTTTATAATTATAATGCAGCTATAAATGTAAGTAATCATTAATAAATGCTTCATAAGTAATTCATGAATGGATGTTGGGCCACATCCTTTTGCAAACGGTGTGTCCCATCACAACCTGGCAACTCAAGTTTTACTTCTAAAGCATAATAAAAGATGAATTAAGCATTAATAAACCCATAGTTTATCAGTCTAATAATTATTTGTAAAGGGTGAAACGGCCCAATTTTGTTTCTTCAAACTATTTTTCTTTTGTTAGACGAACAATGTTACAATAACTTCTATTAATATCACCATATGAACACACACTCCTGTGATCAGAATAGATGTGGAAGCTGAAAGGACTCGAAATGTTGATTCCAGCACACTTGAGTTCTGGTCGGGGGTTGACGTTGATTCTTCGGGGGTGATGATTGAGTTAACAAGCATCCATCAGGATGATTATAGTTATTATATTATTGATGAATTAAGAGAGGACAGTAATTTATTTGCGGCGGTCTCAGCTGCCACAAACTGGACTGCGATCACACCGGCGGTTCGAGGCCACAGGAGTCTGCGGGTTAATAATGAAATACTCTCGTATCACTGACAGAACAAACACTCAACCCTTCTCCATTTCTCTCAACAGGAAGCAGGGGTCTGCAGCCCCGCTGACCGGCACCAAGTTGGAGAAGAAGTGCGTCCCAAGTGGTCTCAGACACAAGCGCAGCATCAAGCGGGTGGGCTGACCCAGGAGCCCGAGCCCAGTTACAACTCTCAGAGACATGGGAGGTCAGCAGCCCTCCAATGGAGCACATTCGTACAGGTCGCCGTGTGGCCGAGGATCTCGGCGGACGATGTTCAGCTGACTTGACACCAAAAATGAATTAAAGTACCATTTTCAAAGTGTTCCCCGAGTTGTGTTTTTTGTGTGGCTGTTCACCAAAGTGGAACTTTGATTGATTACTGTCAGTCTTTATATTTCCTTTTCTGGTCCCTTTCCGTCTTCAAATCACGCTAACAGACTGACACCAGTTTTTCCTTCAGATCCTCTGTCCACAATAATATGTTTGTTAATGCAGCATGTTTGTTGTATTTCAATGTAACTTATTGATAAAAAAGTGTTTCATCCGTTTGATAAATGCATTTGTTTGCCTAATGAAGAACAAGTCACACAACTTAACAGGCTAATAAGCTAATAACAAGCAATTAGATACTTGAAATGACAGCTGCTCCTTCTGGTCTCTGCATTAAGTGTTTTTGTGAATTTTCTCTCAAATGTTCAATAAAGTTTCAAGAAATTATTTTTAAAAAACTATTTTGACTGGGCACTCAAATCTTGTATTGAATATTCATGAACAACAAAGCAAAAACAAAAAGGTAAAAAGTAGTAACACACATAGCCAAACTAACCAACAACATCATCAGATTCTGCAACACGAACAATCTCTCTTGAAATAACCAACTGTTCTGAAATGAAAATGTTTTTTAATATAAAAAAATAAAAATGAAAAAAGTCACTAAAAGTATAGAAGTACTTATAGGAAGCCAGAGAAAAACTCACGGAGACGCAGGAGAACATCAGGGGTCAGAGGCGGTTCCGGCAGGTTCCCAGCCAGAAACCCTCCCCCCCCTACAAAACGGTGGTGGTGCCATGAGGCCCGGTCACGATGTGTGGTTTTCAGGTGGTCTTCTTTTGAGAGGGGGGGGAGGGGGGGTCCCAGAACATTGTGCTTTTCTCAGCTAGAGGCGTTGTTCTCAAAGCGCGATCACCTGGGAGTGACGCAGACATTATCAACGACATTCCTGGTTTTCCTCAGTCTTGTTTTAAATCCATCTCCAATGCAAATATGTCACTGATTCACCATCTTCTAATCTACGGAAGACTTTTCTGGACCTCAAGCGTTTGATCCCTCGGAAAGATCCAAGCAAACGAGGAAATGAGAAGCCACTAGATGCTTGATGGATTTTAAACCTTTGCAACACCTCGTAGGTTGCCCTCGGGAATATCACATTTGGGGGCTTTCAACAACTTCTTGTCATTTTAGTTGACACTGTTCGCATCACTGTGCATGTAAGTGTCCAAAGGAAAGGTGGTCAGACGGGAATGTACCGTTTTTTAAAAAAGGATCACGGAAGTCCAGAAGCTACCAGCTTTGTTTACTGCCCAGAATTATTCACCCGATGACCCAGATGAGACACTTTTGAAAAGTGTGAGGTACACACGCACACAACCCAACTTCTATACTTGTGAGGACCCTTATTGATAACGCATCCGCTAGCCCAGTGATTCTTAACCATGGTGCCCCTGATTGGTAATGCATCAGTCAGTTCTTTTACAAGCTCCAATAGGCAGAAGAAGACACTCGGCCAGCCGCTAGCCTGTAGCGAAAGTTATGGAGAAGTATTTAAGATGAAAAAATTAAGACGAAAGTGGTGATAAAAAAACAAGTGCAATCTAGACTTCCCTAAGTAGGGCTTTGCTAACGGAGGTGACGAGGCAGAGCCAGAGCCCAGTGTGTGTAGTGAGCTAACGCTACCAGCGCAGCACGGAAGCCTCAAAGCTAAAGCGGCATCTTGATACCAAACATCAGCGCTTGAGGGAAAGCCGGTGGGATTTTTCAAGAGCGATTTCCGGTTCTGCCACGGCTATATTTTCATTTGCACATTATTTAATTTTATTTACGGTTTATTTAATTTGAAACGTATTATTTTTTAATGTATCCATTTTATTTCCACATCATATTTCAATTTCTGTTTTTTAGTCCCTCGTTTTTCTCTCTAGTAAAATCTATTTATTAGTTTGTTTGTGTTAATAAGCCTGACTTACCTTTAAATTTGTTCTTGTAGTAGCTTGATTTGTTCCATGATTTGTTCGCCTGTTCCAGCGTCTGCACAGGATTATATACACATGATGAACAAATGTCAAATATGAATATAAATTTGCAAGAATTTTAAAGATCCTTTGTTCCGTTTAGTTTTTTTCTTTGTCATTCTCAGTGCAACTTAATCGCAGCTTTTGTTAGAAACCACCGTCAGTACTGGTGTAACGATACGTCGATATCGATCCAATTATCACCAATCTAATATCGAGTGAATACATCAGTAGGCATCATCTTTTTGAAATTCCAATTTGTCCAAGCGCACCTCCTTCGTAGCGCCCAGTGATAAAGTCGTCAAATCATATTTCAGATTGTTCCTGTGAGTTGACATAAATGTAACTGATTGTGTCAAGTGGATATATGATATATCGTATCGATCCCTGAAATAAATAACTTGTATCGTGGCAGACTTTTTGTATCGTTGACCAAAGAATCAATATAATAATATCGTACTATACAAAATCGTACAATAATTCACTCTCGACACAGACTTCTTCTAAATAAAAATCATTTATTTGTCATTAATATTATTATCATCATTCTATCTAGAGAGAGTCCACCATGCCACGTTCAGAGCTGGACTAGTGCCTGTCGGGGTACAGGATGAGGAGAGTCGGGGGAAGGGGGGCAGACGGAGATGGATGAACAGGTCGGGGGAGGGGGGGTGTACTGTTCATCTCCATGCTTATGCAAACAAACGGGGAACATATAAAAGGAGGGACGACAGAGAGAGGAAGAAGAGAAGGGATTGAATTGTCTTTAAAAGTCAGTTTGTATCGAAGTGTGCTTATATCGATGAGTCGTGTGTGTGTGTGTGTGTGCGTGTACGTATCAGTGAAGAGGGTGTAACTGGTCAAAGAACTCCTCCTCCTCCTCCTCCTCCTCCTCCTCCTCCTCCTCCTCCTCCTCCTCCTCCTCCTCCTCCTCCTCCTCCTCCTCCTCCTCCTCCTCCATCTGGAAAGAAAAAGAGCGGACTTCATTACAGAAATCGGGACATTTAACAGGACTTCTTTTGAGCCAGCACTTCTCGTCTCAGACAAAACAGGTGGGTGAAGATTTGCTCTTGTGCGACACAGACCGGGTCATGTGGACACAGAAATCCTTCCTTTACGAGTCATGCAAAGTTATACGTTGGCATCAGCTGTGTAACGTGGGAACCCAGGTCTGCTAAATAGAGAAATATGTTCACGGGACTCTTCAGATCATATTGCCCCACTAGAGAGCTGCGCTCACTAAATGCGGGGCTACTTGTGGTTCCTAGAGTCCTAAAAAGTAGAATGGGAGCAAGAGCCTTCAGTTATCAAGCTCCTCTTTTATGGAACCAGCTTCCACTTTCAGTCCGGGAGGCAGACACAGTCACCTCATTCAAGAATAGACTTAAGACTTTCCTGTTTGATAGTGCTTATAGTTAGGGCTGAATCAGGTTTGCCCTGGTCGAGCCCCTTGATATGCTGCTATAGGCTTATAGGCTGCTGGGGGATGTTTTAGGATACACTGAGCACCTATCTCCTCTTCTCTCTCTCCTTATGGATGAATTTACATCTCTCCTTTGCACCTTATTAACTCTGCTTCCTCCCCGGAGTTGTTGTGACTTCACGTCTCATAGGGTCCATTGGACCTGGAGGTGTCTGATGCCTGGTGAGCCGGCCTCCCGCGGTGGCCCTGCTGATGCCCCGCCCCCTCCTCTCTACCTCCTTCTGTTTCATGGATTGGAGTTCCATTCATACATTGTCATATTCATGTAATGTGTTTATGTAACTTTGTAAATGCTGTTCATTCTGTACACATGACATCTATTGCATCTGTCCATCCGGGGAGAGGGATCCTCCTCTGTTGCTCTCCTGAAGGTTTCTTCCCTTTTTTCCCTGTCAAAGGTTATTTTTGGGGAGTTTTTCCTGATTTGATGTGAGGTCCTGGGACAGGGATGTCGTATGTGTACAGATTGTAAAGCCCTCTGAGGCAAATTTGTAATTTGTGATATTGGGCTATACAAAATAAACTGAATTGAAAAATTGAATTGAATTGAATAGATCAGGAGGCTTTTTCGGACCTTAGCCGTGCTAATGGACGCGTGGCGTTTCATGGCAGTCCCATCCGCATTGTAATGTCAGCTTACGGTGGGAGTTAGATTTGGAAAGATAATTGTGGGGATTCATGGGGATCCACCACCTAAATGTGTATGTTGTCAAATTATTTTCTCACGTAAATAATGTAGAACTTAAAACATTTAACAAAAAAAAAAAAATCGACATTTTTCTAACTGTTACCTGTGTTTCATCGCGCCATAGTGTTGCCACTGGATACCATGTTGTTGTCAGAGTTTGACAGAGACTGCTCCTTTATTACAGGGTCTGCAGGAGGAGAGAGAGGAACGGACATTTAGATTCTAAAGTATCCAGCAGAGCTGGACAGAAGGATGCCAGGGCCTAATGTTACACCATTCCTGCCCAGTTGAGGACTTGTGAAGCTATGTGTGTGTGTGTCTTGCTTACAGAAGTAAGCGTGCTCCATGGCCTCTGTGGCGGTCAGCCTCTGTTGGTGGTCGTAGCGTAGCAGCTTGTCCAGCAGGTCTAGAGCTTCAGGACTCACCAAGTGCTGGTTCTCCGTCTGCACAAACTGCTCCCAGCGCTTCCTGCTCTGCCTGACACACACACACACACACACACACACACACACACACACACACACACACACACACACATACAGTGTAAACAGCTTATTGTGATCACGCTGCTCCTGTGCTATTTGCATGTATTTACACGAGGTGATTTGATCAGCGTCTACAGGGGAAACGGGACGGGGTCCCTTTAAGAGTCGGGCTGGTTTCCCCTCAGCACATTCCACGAGAGCCGCGGTGGAAAAGGTGGACTGATGTTCGTTACTGCCACTGTGGTGCACTTTAAACCCAGCAGGCAGCAGGACACAGTTCTTTGAGAATCTCAGGAGGACCGCCTTTACAGATTTCATATTGTTAAAACAGACTTTCTTGTTCTGTACTAAAGGATCATTTCAAAATGCCTGGTTCCTGAGTCAGAGGAAGTCGGAGTGCACCTACTGTCCCAGCAGGTCTTTGAAGCGCGGGTCCAGTTCGATGTGGTATTTGCGCAGGTAGCCGAACAGCTCGTCCGTCCCCAGGACTTTGGCAATTCGCACCAGCTAATACAAATAAAAAGGAAACAAATACACACAACAACAGATTAAACCAAAGAGTTTGAAATATAAGGTCACATACTGCAACATACTACACAGGATGATTCCTGTTGATGATCCAGACTATGGGGGTCAGATCAGTCTCAATAATTGCAAATGCACACACAGAGATTTACAAATGCAAACACTGCATTTGTTTGTGGATTCTTCACATGTGTGTGTGGATTTATGAGACTCCCCTGCGGTGGCTAGATTCGCAAATGCAGTGCGATTGACAAATAAATAAACACAGACACGTCGTTCTGCGTGCATTTGTGAGTCTAATTTATTTGTAAATCCTTCTGTGTGCATTTGTAAATCGAACATATTTGTAAATTGTTCTGTGCGCATTTGTAAATCTTTGTGTTTGCATTTGTAAGTCTCTCTGTGTGCATTTGCAATTATTGAGACTGATCTGACCCCATAACAGACGGCGATTCATTTTGTGTTTAAACATTTAACAAGAACACTTTTTCTACACAGATTTGATGGTTATGGTGCGGTAATCTTTATAACATGAGCGCTTGGATTTTCTTTTTGACATTCTGTCTCTCACTGTTCAAATAAAACTACCATTAAAATTGTAAAATCGTCAAGGGATCAAATACTTATTTCCTCCACTGTAAATATATCTTTGAAATAACTATATGATTTTGTATACTCGTGTGTGAATTAAATATACAATTCAATGTTTCTTTGACTAAAATACAGTTGGATCAAATTGCTTTAGTCAACGAAAACGTGACTCAATAACTAACAGGACAACTGGCACATTACTAAGACAAAAAAATGAAAAATAAGAAGAAAAGCTGACAAAACTAACACTAGTCGGAGCTGCAGGTGTGTGCCGGACGCACCTGGTCGTAGTTGTCTTGTCCATGGAAGAAAGGTTCTTTCTGAAAAATCATACTGGCCAGCATACAGCCCAAGCTCCACATGTCTAGGCTGTAATCATACATCTGAAACACAAGATCATCAAACAGCACTGCCGATGATGAAAACACAAGTCGTCAGAATTATCCATGTGTGCTGACCAACGCTTTCTCAAATGTGTGTGACTGGCAATGTTTTCTTTCAAAACACACGTGTTTGTCTAGTGTTTCTCTGAAGGGTGTTTAAAGATGGGCTGGTTCAAGATGTAGGTGTGTGTGTGCGTGTGCGTGTGCGTGTGCGTGTGTTACCTGGTAGTCCACCAGGAGTTCGGGCCCTTTAAAGTATCGTGAGGCCACTCTGACGTTGTACTCCTGGGATGGGTGGTAGAACTCTGCCAAGCCCCAGTCTATAAGGCGCAGCTGTGGAAACACACAATTCATCCTCATTCAACTTCACAGAACATCAACAATTATTTAAAAAAGTAGCTTCACAGGTGAAACCTATCACCACGTTTGGTTATAAACACACAGTTAATGGTGTGAAATAAGCAGTCTTTGGGGTTAATCCACATCTGTTTTAGCCTGATGCCCCCTGCTGGTCAAGGCTGGAAGTGCACCATGCTTTCTTGGCCAAAGTAACTATATTTGGTGCTGTAAAAAATAAATAAAAATACAGCAGCAATACAGCCCACTAGTTATAGTAACAGCCAGTCATTATGGCTACTAATATGGATGGAAATTATTCTGACTGTACTCAAACACATTCCAGCGTTACCACATAAGAGCCAATGCCGAGGCATTACCAAGCAACAATAACCTCCTCTTCAATTCAGGGAAGGAAAGAAGAGTGTGTGTGTGTGTGTGTGTGTGTGTGTGCGTGCGTGTGAGAGAGTGAGAGAGTGAGTGAGCATATTCAGAGTGTGTGGGGGTGTGTGAAGACAAAAATAAAATAAAATAAAATAGGACTATATGGGGCACCACCTACCTTTCTCAACTGGTGGTCGATCATCACATTGTGGGGTTTGACGTCACGGTGCATGATTCCCATACTGTGACAGTAGTCCAGAGCCTGGCCGACACACACACACACACACACACACACACACACACACACACACACACACTCGTATTATCAGAGCAGACAAATATGTAAAAGCATGTGTGCCTTGCCAAAAATAGAGACTTAGTGGGAAAATGTCTGATTCATGAGACGCAACTCTGTAAAAAAAAAAGTTCTCACCTTCAGTAGTTCATACATATAGAAACGGATATCATAATCCGTCAACTTCTGGTACAACTCCTGGGGGGAATACACATTTACATGAGGATTTAGGTTGAAATTAGAAGTGAAAATATATATAAAGGATGCCGGTCCCCTAATGATTAAGACTCTCCAACATGGGACGCTATGAACACCTCCCCCCCAGGAAGCATGCAGAAGAGAGGCAAACCTTGTACCTTGAAGTCTGTGTTATTGATGCATTCAAAGACGAGTGCTGGGGTTCTGGACTGTGCAGTCAGAGGGAAGAGAGACAGTCAAATAAAACCACAAGAATGACGAATGCTGTTTGATTCTCCCCAAAGAATGTGAATAGAATAATACTTTTCTAACCCCGTGTGGTTAACAGGCAACCCTGATCCAAAACAAAAGGACCCCTGCACTGGACGACGCCCTCACCAAAGTCAGTGCGCTTCCATGGCCTAAAAATATTCTTCCTTCCTTAAGACCAGAGATAAAGGGGCCATTTGTGAAACTGGAAGTTACATGGCAGAAAAGACAATGTGATCATTTTAATTAGGGATGCACAGAAACAATACATTAGTATATGGAGCCAAATCCAGGACAATAGTTTTGTTTGTTTAAAAAAAAGATTTGAACCAGAAAATTCAAGTTACATTTAACCCAACAACACTTTTCATACACTGATTTTTATTTCAAATACATTGTTGAATTTTTTTAAGTTCAAGACCAAAACTTTAATTTTCAGGTTCAAACAAACAAAACTATTGACCTGGATTTGGCTCCATATGAGTACTGGAGCCGTACTTTTGCCCATATTAAGTGGAATCGGGTAACGACCAATGGGCAACCTCCGGGTCTGAAAAGTGAAGCCAATGCAAAGTGCCATCACCGTGCTTTCTTCCTAATGGCCAACAGGGGGCGACTCCTCTGAGAAAATGACTCAATCTTTAGTTTCAAGTCTTCTTCAATACAACATGATGTTCATTTAGTTAATTATGCTCCATTTAGCGTCAAATAGACAGAGTATGCTTTGGGGCGTGTCTAGCCTGTGTTTCAAAGGTCGCTACCACAGTTTTGATTTGCGTTTGGTTAAAATAAAATATATATTTTTAAAGGAGTCTGCAGTTGTTGTTTTTGCGGTTAGTTACAAAAAATGTGCACCCCCAATTAATTTCACAGTTAACGTCCTCTTCTTACACGTCTCTGGTATCGACCGGATGTGAAAACTGTTTGTTAAATTTAATGATACAAATATCAGATACAAAGACACAATGTCACTATTTTGTCCCTCCTTTGGCGCAACCAAGCAAAAATGATAAAATATTTGAACAAAGAAATAATATAATATTGACAAATGTTTTATTAGGAAGGAAATGCATTGAGCGTGTTTGTTGAACCTCAAAAACAGACAGCCGTTAGCGAGCCTACCACTGGGTCTTTGATCGCGTCCACCAGTCGGATGATGTTGGTTCCCCCTCGAAGGTTCTCCAGGATCTTGATCTCTCGCTTGATCTTCTTCTTCTTGACCGGCTAAAAAATAAAAAAAATTAGTTAAATTACATCGAGATGTACATTCAGGGAGGTTTGACTATGTGCTATTTATATATATATATATATATATATATATATATATATATATATATATATATATATATATATATCCTGACGTCATGGTCGAGGAACCTGCAGTTTACTGACTTCTGATGGACCACAGAGGGATTATGTCGTCATGTATGTGCTCAATCCAAAAACCTAAATATGCTCAGTTTACCAAAAGACTACTACTACATTTCTTTGTCTAAATTAACGTTTGCCCCCATTTATAGGCGAAGGCACACACAGGCACACGCGCACACACACACACACACCTTCAGGATCTTGACCACCATCTTCTCGTTGTTGGTGATGTTGATGGCCTCGAACACCTCGCTGTACTTCCCTCTGCCCAGTTTGCGGACCAGCTGGTAGTCCTCCTGGTTGCTATGGGGACGGACAGAGACAACAGCGCAACAAGGGCTTGTGTGAGAGAGAAGAGAGGACCAAGTCAAGTCAGTCAGTCAGTCAGACGGGAGCTGTTGCTGAGGCGGGTAGGGAGGGCTAGACGTACAATAAGAGACACCCATCTGGTCCCTCTCCCACACATGCACTCAGTGGGGCCCAGGAGCTGCTGTGGTCAGACATCACATGCATGCAATGGGACATAAATGTCCTCACTTCCAGTTGGGCACGTGGGCCTGGTAGTCCCAGTACTCCCGGCTCTTCAGAGTGTTGGCGTCTGTATACACACGGGACTTGCTACCAGCCACCGGACCCGGCATGGCTCGGGGGCTGTGTCTGCTGGGGATCGGACTGAGGAGGAGGAAGGGGGGGGGAAGAGAGAACCGGAGATGTCCGCCGGGGATAGCCGCAATCACTGCCCGCCGTGCAGCGCCCCGTGGTCGGATTGTCAGAAGCAGTAGCAGCAGCGAGCAGCCCGGTATCGGTGGAGGCGTGGGGGGTTACACACAGAGGCTGGCAGCCATCGGGATGATGAGGTAGAGAGGAAACGGACCCCCAAAAGGCCACCGTGGAGGAGGGTGAAGGGGTGTCTCGGATTTCAATATCACGGGTTAGAACTCTTAGGCAACTGTCGTTTCGGGCCCTAAATCCGAAACGTTAGTTGGGGGTCGGGGGGTCTTCCTGCGCTGTCCGATGGACTCTCGGGGAGGAGGGGTTGCCCTCCGTGGTCCAGTGTGAGCTATCAATCAGCTGTTGATGAGACTGATCGGTAGCGGGGGTCGACCGGAGGGAGAGGGGGATGATGATGATGATGATGATGATGATGATGGGGGGCGCAGCAGAGAGAGCGATGCTGTTAGCTGACGTTAGTCAGCGATGCTACTTCCGCGCGGAGGTGTCGCACCGACGGGGAGCGCTCGGCGCCGCGCACCACCATCAGCGGAGCCCGCGTCATGTGCGAACGGCTGAGCCGGGAAGCGGCGACTCGTTGGGGTAAAAGGGGGGAAGGGGGTAGGGGGGGGTAGGGGGGGTATCAGGCGCCTAACGGACAGGGGCCCGGGATCCTGGGGGCTTCTTCTGCAGCCACAGAACTCCCCGGTGGTCCAAAGCGGCGCCGGGAAGGGAACCGGATCGCGACTGAAGAGGAGCGAAGGAGCCGCCCGGATGTGAAGCCGCTGGCTGTCGGTGGAGGAATGCGATGTTGGGCCCGCCGGGAGACAGCGCCCCCTAGCGAGGAGGATGTGAGAGTGGCGGGGAGGCTTGATTTCTGTTCCGTTTTATCCATATTCGACTTTAATATTTCTCCAAAACCTTGTAAAAATGATGCGTCATTTTTATTATATAAAAACACATTGTATATTAGATTAGATACATATTACATGGTATGCATTACTTGATAATACATTGGATTTAGTAGATTCTGTTTCAGATGTCCTCTTTTTAAAGAACTATTATTATTATATTATTAATAACCACATAATTTCTGCTTAAATAACCTCATAACTCGTGTTGCTTTATAAATGAAAAAAGTTTTATTTGTTAGTGCTGTGTGTAATTGAATGCTACATACAGACATACATACATAAAGATAATCTTAGCATGAATGTACACGTACTGTACGTCGCCACAAAGTTTTTTTTTTTTTTTTTTTTCCAACATCATTCACATAAACTACAATACAATTTGAAAATTAAAAAGTTTAAACAAATTAAAAAGCTATAGGAGGGAACAGTGCTGTGTAGAGGGGAGGAGCACCAGTTCCCAGGGACAGAACACAGGAACTAACACAGCAAGCATGCAGAGAGCAAGAGACACCAGGGTCTGCCGGGTTTATTCATTGATACCGAGAAAGGTCAGCGAGGATGGCACCTAAACTGCCCCCCCCCCAAAAAAAAATCCCTAGTTAAAATGCAGATGGGGTGGATTTATTGTATTTGTGCTTATACAGGAGATGTTCGTTCCTCTCCTTTCCCTGACTGCGTGTGTTGGAAGTGGGATTTGAGCTTTTGAACCGAGAATTGATCCTCACTGTCCGTCAATGTTTCTCTGTAAAACACACGGGACAATCGCATTACGGACTGCTTTTTTGTTGTCATTTTGTTTTTTCATATCATACACGTCTGATGCTGTGTCAGCACCCAGTCAAAGTCAAAAGTCCTTGAGCACTTAGTTCTTGGCAAATATGAACCCCACCATCATTGATGCCATATGCATCTGGCTCCTATTATTTAGCTTTTAAGCTACCGGCCAACATAATTATTTGTGTGGGGACATCGCTTCTTCTGTGAGTTGGCTTTAGAAACCATGGGACATTGTGAAAGCTGAGCAAAACTCAGGCAGTTAACATATCCCCCCCCCCTAATCCTACCCCAAGGCCCTGCTCTCTCCAACCAGGAATACAGATTTTCATATCACTTTATAGATTAATAATAATAATAATAAAAAAAATACACAAACAAATGTGAAAACATAAAAATAAAAAAAACACAGACAGAGTTGTTCTCAGTCTTATAATGCCAGATTCAGAAGATTAAAAAAAAAAAAAAATTGTGCTGGCTGATGAGACAACCACCCGACTTTGTGTGATGACAACAGACAGAGTCAGAAAGCAGGAGAGGAGGAAAGAGGCAGAGAGGCTTTAAGGCTCAAACTAAAAGTGCAAGCCTGAATAAGAAGAAATACTTCAGTCACCCCTCCCCACTTGTATTCAGAGCTGCACCCGAAAGGAACCCCTGATTACAGGTATTGACCATAAACCAACTTGTTCTCCGAGCTTCTCGAGCGCAACTACAATCTCATGGCATTCGAAGGAGAAGACGGTGTCATTCACTCCGGTAGAAAACCCCAATGTGACGGAGGCAGCGTCACGCTCAACGCAACAAAGAACGGTATTCAGATGTCTTCCAAGACGTGGGAAATATTGAACACAGGCTCTCCCTGCAAAAACAGCTGAATTAAACAATGAAAAAAAAGGGCTCTGCATGAACATTTCTAATACAATTCTCTACAGTCTGAATTTCCCTGTTTGACAGAATACCGTTTACATTCACACACACACACACACACACACACACACACACAGGGTGCTCTTTGAGAATCCCTGCAACACACCGATACAATCACTACACGGACTACAAAAAAAAAAAGGACTTTTCTTTCCTCCAAAACATTTCACGTGGTAGAAAGTAGCAAGAATACAAAAACAGTTCTCACATATTGTTTTTAAGAAAGACACGCGCACACGCACACACACACACACACACAGTATGTACAGGCTGAGAGATGGAGTGTAATGTTCCAAATTGGACATACTCAGTTCAAAGATGTCTGACAGCACTGACGTCTGCAGGGATATGACCATTATATTAGTGTGAAATATATATATTTAATATTTGTCTATACTGAAGGGTGACGTTAGCATCAATCATCTGGGTTTATATTGACGTTAACGTCAGCTGGCTGGTTTGTCGACACACTTTTGGGATTGCGCGCTGCTTTATACTGGTGTTTTGGTAAGAACGGGGACAGCCATAAAAAGCATGGCCCACACATGCACTCAGACATATTATCATTGGAATTACTTCATTATTAGGACAATAAATCCCGCCCCCACCCCACACCTTTCCCTACCGTATAAATATGTTCAAAAAGGCGCAGAATTGAAAATTCTGATTGGATCTTTTGCCTCCACGTGGCTCTCAACATGGCGACAACTTGCAGCCAACAATGTTAACCTTTCTAAAAAGCGATGTCTCCGCAGGGCTTCGGTTTTGAGACCAAAAGAGTCTTCGCCCTGTAACTGTATAACTGTAGGGAGATGGAAAAACCAAAAAGTGTTTCGAAATCATCCTTCGCCTGACTGAAGACAAATTAACGCGAGTACACGTGTGTCTGAGGGGTTTAGTCAAAACGTCCCCCAGTCTTCTGATACTGAGGCAGAAAGCAAAAGAAAGCAAAGATGAGAGGAAGAATGAGCGAGGGAGAAACTGAAGTGATGGGAGGAGACGTCATCAGAGATGAAGAGGGAGGATGGAGAGGAAAGAAAAACAAAGGGAACGATGACCCTCTAGTACAACCCAGCAGCAAAGACAGTCCCTGGCCAAGTCAGTTTAGATGGATACTCGACGCTATTGATTCATTCAGGGAACATAAAAGGGAGGAAATAAGGAGGGATTTGCTGGATCAACCTGCATCGTCTGATGAAGCATGACCGAAGGAGCTGAAGCAGTTGTGGCCTCTTCCCTGCCATCAACTGTCTGATTGGGGGCCGGAAGAAAAGGGGAGGGGACAGGTACGAAAAGCAAAAGAGGGTGGAACCAAAAGGAACATGCGACTTGAGGATCTTATGGAATGACATGACCATGGTACTAAAAAGGGCTCTGGGCGGGTTAGTAAAGCAACACAAACTGGGCGTATACCCAGTGGGAATGAATACAATGATAATAGCTCGGACTGTCCTGCAAAATGTGGAGATAGTTTGGCTGAATAAATAGCCAGCCGAGAAGACAGGGGTTTGGGTGAGGGACTTGTCTGTTCAACAGTCTTGGAGGATTTATAAGCCCTGGGGCACTGGGTAACCCCCTGCCTCAGCTGTGTGCTGCACCGTGTGGTCCTGCAAAGAGCCCAAGTCACTGAAGCGCTCGCCGCACCAAACACACTTGAACTGGCCCTCCCTGGAGTGCGTGCTTTGGTGTTTGATCAGGTGCTCGCGCTGTTTGAAGCCCTTGTTGCAGTGGTCGCACTTGTACGGCTTCTCCCCCGTGTGCACGCGCCGGTGACGGTTCAGGTCCGACGAGTATTTAAAGCGCTTCTCGCATTCGGGGCACTTAAGCGGCTTTTCCCGCGATGGGTCGCAGCGGTGCTGGACGAACTCCGACGAGGACAGGAAGCGGCGGTCACACAGCGAGCACTTGAGGGGCTTATCTTGGCAGTGGGAGTTCTGGTGACGCTGCAGCGTGGAGCTCTTCTTGTAGCCCTTGCCGCAGACGTCGCACTTGTACGGCTTGTCCGGCGAGGAGTTGGATGACTCGCCGCACTTGTGCCGGAGCAGCTCGCCTGACTGGCTGAACTCCTTTTGGCAAGAGGCGCACTTGAACAGGTTGTCCATGCCGTGGACGTGCTGGTGGTAGAGGAGGTGAGACGGCTGCATAAAGCCCTTGTCGCACAAATTGCACTTGAACGGCCGGTCGGAGGGGTCTTTGTGCGTGCGTCGGTGGCGCACCAGTGCATACTGCTGCTTGAAGCTCATCTGACACTCGTCGCAGTGGAAGGGCCGCTCCTCCGAGTGGGTGCGCTCGTGCTGCCGGAGGTCTGATGGCCGCTTGAAGCCCTTACCGCATGTGGCGCAGCGGAACGGCCGGGAACCTTGCGGGTGGCAGGGGTGGTGGAGGAGCTCAGACGACTCCTTGAAGTGCAGTTCGCACAGGTTGCACTTGAAGAGGTGCTCGCCAGAGTGCACATACATGTGGCGCACGAGGTGGGAGCGGTGCTTGAAGCTCTTCTCGCAAACGGCGCACTTGAATGGGCGCTCGCTGCTGTGCGTCCGCTGGTGATGCTGCAGGTGGGACGACTGGCTGAAGGCTTTGTCGCACGTGTCGCACTTGAAGGGTTTCTCGCCAGTGTGCACCCTCTCGTGCCGCGTAAGTTCGGACAGGTGCTTGAAGCCCTTCTGGCAGACGGAGCATTTGTATGGCCGGTCCCGCGCCGACGGGAAGGGCAGGATGGAGGAGCTACTGCTCGCCGACGCCCCGTCACTGCTGGGCTGCTGGGCGTTATTCGAGTTGGGCGTGACGTTGCCGGAGGAGCCGGGTCGGAAGGTTTTCTCGCATATTGAACACTTCATTGGGTTGGTGCTGTTGTGGGCTGTGTGGTGCTGGGCTAACGAGGTGAGCAGGGAGAAGCCCATCTTGCACACCCCACACACAAACGGCTTCTGCTCCACCTGCACACACTGGTGTTCGAGCAAGTCCGTTGCTTGGTGGAAAATCTTCATGCACTGGGTGCACTGGAACGACCGGTCCTGGTTCACCATACACTGGTGCTCGTGCGGGTTGGCCAAATGGGAGATGTCGTGCCCACAGGCCCCACATTTGTGTCCCCCTTCTGTCCCAACCTGGAGGGAGGTCGGCTGGGCCTGGGCGGGGTGCTGCTGGACGTGCTGCCCGCCCCCGAGCTGCGGAGTCCCGCTGTGTTGCTGGCCATGCTGGCTCTGCTGTAAAGACGTTGCGTCAGGCTGCAGCACGATGCCATACACGGCACAGCCCAGCGCACTCTCGGCCCCCGGGGGGAGGGTGTGGACGACCGCAGGTGGAGCGACCGCATGCTGCTGCCAGGCCTCGGACATGCGGGCTCGGGTGTAGGGGTTCAGTTTGGCAGCTGGTGTGGCCCAACTGCGGTGAGAAAGGTAGATCGGAGGATATTTAAGTAAATGGGCTGAAGACTTCAGAGTGTGTTGTTGGAAAAAAAACTAATGAAAAAAAAAAACTCACTCCATTATAGCAAGTGGTGCTGAACAACTGGAGAGGGTGCTTGGTAAAGGGGGCTGTGACAGCAGGATTCAAAGAAGGACAGATGAGAACGGCTGCGTGGAGCTCAGACTTAGAACATCCCCGCCTTTCGCCCCGCTATCTGTAGGAGAAAAATAGAAAGAATCAGAGCAAGTTAATATAGGCAAATGGGCAGAAAGGGGATTTCTCCGCAACAACAGTGTAGCACTATGTTGCACCTCCAACATCCGCTGATCGAACAGACACACCTACCTGGCTGGGAAAAAAGGATATTTGTGTAGCAAGATGCTTTTCAAAACAGCAGTTTCTTTTGCAATTTTGCTCCACCTGCACCAACACTGTGACTTGTCTGTTTGAACTCAGAGGAATACAGACGCATTCAAACTTGCGGATTAAAAATACCGTGAGAGGTGTTGCAATATTAGCAGGTGCCAGACTATGCAGGCAGCTTTCCCTTGCACCCAAAAACACCACCGCGCACTCTCCCCCCATCCGCTCATGAGCCACTCAGCGTGTTTACAATCAGTCCTATTGATCACCCCAAACGCAAAACACCCCCGACAGTGATGTGTAACGTTACCGCATGTCTGCATCGCCAAAGGCGGCCCAATATGACGAAAACGTCAACAACTTTGGGAGACGTGCACCGTGAGCGATCGCTCATTAACAGAGTTCGGACACAAAACACCGAGTCGGATATGTAAATCTGTATTGTATTGGTTATGTAGGTCCAATTTTAGCCTATGCTGAAATCAAAAAACGCTCAACGATTCGCGGGGTTTTTTTGTTTAAAAGAAAGAGGAAAAAAAAAAGAAAAAAGGAAGACAGCATCTGCGCATCGTAACGTTTTTCATCTGCGGGCAAAGATCACTGTAATCAGGGTTGGTTAGCTAGTTAGCCTAGCCACATGCTAACGCTAGTGGGCTAGCCTCATAACCGCCTCGGAGCTACAGCGACACCTTTGTTAGTGAGCGGCGTGTAAACAGTTACGAGAAAAAAAACCGTATTCACATACCCGGGGCGGTCAGTCCAAGCAGGCTAGTGTTTCCCCGATAGATTCCAGTCCGCCGTAGGTTAGCTAGCCGTTACTCCCCCGGTTAACATTGGGTCCCTTCTTCACATCCGCAAACGGTGCTCGGGCGCCTCTTGTTCGAGCGCTGTGGCTCCAGGGGCCGGGGAAAAAAATGATTTGGGGGGTTTGCGGGTCATTAAAATGGGCGAGAGTTCTCCCGCGGTTTCCCCAATCGCCCCCACGAACCTTATCGCTTCACGCGGACATGTATTTGGACCCTAGGGTTTCCTCCCGGCGGTCGAGAATACATGCATTTTGATATAAATTGCTAGCTAGCTATCAGCTAGCTTCTGAGCCCCTGCCCGCGCACGGGAACATGAATACACCAATAGTTAATTGGCATGCTCACAACATACATACGTACGCACACATACCCGGGAACCGTGTATGACGGCTTTAATGTAACAAACCGTTTTTCCACCAGTTCTGTGTCAGTGACTGTTTATGAAGTCAACACTAATATTTAAACACAATGAGACATCCCTTCAGTTTCATCTGAACCCGTCACTTTTCCAAATGTCATGGGGTTAAATGCATTTGTGACTCATTTGAGGGATTACTTCGGGCCTCTTCATCGACGCGCCGTCCGCGCACTGTGGCAAATCACTTGAAGGGGGAACAACTTCCAGGGCGGGTCTGCGTTTCACTGGGACGCATATTATCGTTACACCAGTCTGTTTACATCGGAAGCGAAGGACTGCGTGGAAAATACGCCGGCTGTTTAGTTCGAACATGTGTTTTTGAGCCAACATGTCTATTCTTCTTTTAGTTAAATATCGACGTTGATTCATCGCAGCCATGTCGACCAATCACAGGTAGCGTTGCGGTGTTAATGCCCGCACACGTCGCAGGATGTTGGTCGGCTACAGCAGCAGCTCGGAGGAGGAAAGCGAGGCGGCGACTGACCGAAACAAAAGTGTTTCTCGAAAGTGTCAAGAGGAAGATGGTGGCGACAACTTCAGCTCAGCGAGGAAGAAACCCCGAATTGAGGAACAACAGGTTGCTAAAAAAAGGTGCGCGGTGGCGGCTTCCTCGCCTGAGTGTAACATGAATTATCAGCTGCTGTTAAATCCTAAAATATACCTGTAGCCCCTGATGATAATTAATCTATTGGAACTGTTCTAAGGGTAATGTGTGTTTCCATTAGGCTGCCTGTTCCTGGGTGCCTGTTGGCCATGTTTCCAGAGGATGAGAGCTCACAGACCGAAGAAAGCTCTCTTCATGGTGGACGACTCCGCTCCTTCAAACACGAGCAAGGCAACTGGGCCACCTATGTCTATTTGCCATGTACAACCAAAAAAACACTGTCCTGCTGATGAGTTGACGACCGATTGCCTGATTTAACCCTGATTTGGATTATTGATGTGCATATTTCTCCTCTGCACATCAGACCACCCTGAGGATGAGTTTGGGGAGCTGTTGGAGGAGCTGCTCTCATTAGCCGGGGCCATCGGTGCGGTTTGGACCCCGCAGGAGGAGTTCCACCTCAGCCTGTCTCAGACGGTGGTGCTCAGACATCACTGGATCCAGCCCTTCAACCAGAGCCTCAGGGCAGGCCTGGTGCACTGCAAGAGGTTCGCTCCAATAAACCTGTACACTGGAGGGAAAAAACTGATATTTGATCTACATTTGATTTGATTAGCTACCCCCTCTATTGAGTTTGGGACAAGTTATGAACACATTATATAAAAGGGTTTTGCTGTAGAAAAAACACAACAAAATGAGGCAAGGTGGGATGACAAAGGGGTGATTGACAATATAGTGCAGTCATTTGTATATAATAAATACATATATACCACAAATATAATTCTGTAATAATAATAATATCTCAAAGCGAGGCGAGTAGAACTGCGTCTGCAGCAGCATCCTAGAGGATTGTTTGCACTGGAGTAGATAGAATAGTTGAACATATTTCAAAGTTGCATCAGGTTACGATTGATTTACATTTTTATTCTACCCGTGTTTCTTGTTCCCAGGTTTGTGTGCTTGGCCGGGAGACTGAAGGTCTATTGTAACGCTGAGAGGACGAGGTACGGTCATGGTCTCTTTCTCTGTGTGTGTGTGTGTGTGTGTGTGTGTGTGTGTGTGTGTGTGTGTGTGTGTGTGTGTGTGTGTGTGTGTGTGTGTGTGTGTGTGTGTGTGTGTGTGTGTGTGTGTGTGTGTGTGTGTGTGTGTGTGTGTGTGTGTGTGTGTGTGTGTGTGTGTGTGTATATATGTATGTATATACATATATGGTTTAATGGTCTGTCGTCCCCTCCAGGACATTTCTGGGGATGGAAGTGTGTACTGGGCATGCTCAACTGTTGGACCTGGTCCAAGCAGTGGACAGAACAATGACGGAGTTTCGCCTGGAGACTTTCTATCAGGTCACCAATCGGCACATGTTCACACTCTCCTTTGAGGTCTATCGCTAGACCTGTTTGTGTTTAGTCTGTCTCTGCTGTTGAATTGTTGATACCTGGCTAAATACCGTAACTCTGCAGGGTCAAAATGAGTCGACGTCGCAACTATTTCAATTTTCATTTCAGTGAAAAGGACAGGTGTGTTTTCACATTAAAATACCCAGCTCGGAGTTCCCTGTGATTTATTGTAGAACTAATTATCAAGTCAATGAATGGTTGTACATCAGTGTTTTTGTCTTAAATCTGTGAACATATCGTCCAAAAGAATCCTGAAGTAGCGCTCACAATAAGCTTCCCTCTGCTGTGTTTTCTAGGATCCATCTTTCCACGTGAGTCTGGCCTGGTGTGTCGGGGACCTGACCGGCCAGATGGGGGAGTGCATTCAGGGGATGCAGGTACTGGGACATCTCAGCCGTTGCTCCTCGGTCCACCCATGCATTAGCAGTTTATCGCAGCTGTATCAGTCTCTTGTAGGCCGGCAACAAACGGCAGTGGAGAAAATAAACATCTGCACTCATTTACAGGGCTTTTGCCTGAATGACTTGCACAGAATTTACCAGCGGATTTCTGTTCATATCTGATTTGATCCATTTCTTTCTTTTTTTTTTTCTTTACTGCCTAGAGTCTGATTGATGACCATGAAGAAGGACCATTTCTGCTGAGGTTGGACTGCGTGGAGCTGCGCTGCAGGACGGGAAACAAGACCTTCCACTTCCCTGTGAAAGACTAAAATGTGACACGTGAAACCCTGATCACTCGTCCTTTACCACCGTGGGAAAGTTTGTGGTTTACAGCACACACGCTGGAAACAAAGAAAATCAGTGTAAAAAAATATTGTATTTTATTACTGTATATAAAGTTGCAAATGGTTTTCTACTTGTGATCGGGGCAATACTAATGCTGTGTGATCAGTGTTCATAAAGGTTGTTATTTTTATGTGATGGTAAATGCAAAAGCCTCCAACAGGAAGTTGTGGACGTTAAAATCGGTATTAAAACGTCGCAGAGGGGCTCAATTCTTTTACCTCGCTGGTATTAATACAGAAGAGGGAAATGGTCACGTCAGTAAAGATGACTTGCGTTTAATCTCAAGACTGATGTCCTCGATGTCTTTAAGTGTGAAAAGCTAACGAGATGGATTTACTGCAACAAACTAAAAGACGGTAATGACCAAAATGTAACATTTTGCTATATAGAAGGCCGCACATGTACAATCACTCCTGGCAGAGATTCTGACGACATGTTTACAAAGACAAGGAGTCGAGTTCAAACCTTAAAACTCTGAAGTAAGATTTATACCATAAAACAAAACGTCCCCTCATTTGTGTCTGAAAATGCAGTGCTTCAGGGCACACGTTTCCTGGCTTTTTAATAATAATTTAACATGAGAACTTGGATTACTTACAAATGAAGCTAGAGCTTAAGTTGACCATACTCTTGCAAGCCCATCTGATTTCTCATACATCTGCCAATCACTTTTCACACATGCTCACTCATTCGCTTGCTGTCATTGTATTGGGATGTCAATCACCACACCAGCTCTTTAAATCAGCTGGGCTCCTATCCAATAAGAACAAGGAAACAATTACATGGTCGGCCAATCATCTTGCTACTGTCTTTGCAGATCCATCACCACCAGGTCTGGACTTTACGGGGGGGGGGGGCTCTCTCGTTGCTGATCGGGGCAGTCAGCCCTCAATTACAAATCTCCCTGTAGAGTCCAAGTGCCAAAGACTGAGACGTTATCATCACATAATCTAATAAACATTATCCTTTCTTTATCTGACTGTCTCTCCTGATGGAAATGCTAAAACCGACCACTTCTACAAAAAAAAAATAATTCAGGAGCAGAATTGAAAGTTTATTAGTTTGGATTCCAAAACAAAGTACAAAAGTAGTAGTGACTGAACCAACCAATCACTGATGAAGACCACGAGAAGCAGCTGAAAGCCCTGGGAAATATAGAAATAGGTCCTTGAGGTTTTTTTTGACAAATCGTTTGGTTTAAAATGTTTGCGTTTGACGAAACAAAGCCTAACTTCTTCCTGGAGCTCTCAACTGCACCTGTGGTCTTCATCGATGAACAGCGTAAACTCACCTTGTTTGACCTTTGCTTGGTTTCAACATGACTAAAAGCAACTTTCATATCTCAGGTGTGGTTCTGAAACACTCACAACCCTTGTAAAAATGCACAACACAATTAAAACAAAGCCCTCAGACCATCAGGGACTTCACTGCATACAAATACTACAATACAAATAGAAATAAAAAATAATTAAGCAAGTCTTCTGTAAAATGTGACCTGTTGCACTGAGAAAGACACAACGGTATGCGCTGTACTGTTTAGTCCAAAAACATCATTTCACAACATCAAAAAAAAAAAAAAAAGATCTGACTTTGATTAATAACTCAGGAAAGTGGCACACAGTATATCCCTGTTTTTTGGACTTGTGCATACACACACACGTCCTTTATCATGGGATTAAGTAGGTAAATTCACAGGTTGTTCAAAAGCTGAGACCGATATAAAACTTTGTGTGCAGGCTTGCCTGACAGTAAACAGCTATAAAAATGTCTTTAAAAATTAATTTCATTCTACAAAAATGTCAATATTTTTTCCTAAGCAATGTGGGACGAACAGGGCAACGTTTTGGCAGTCGGTGTTAAGAGAGGCAGGTGTGTGTGTGTGTGTGTGTGTGTGTGTGTGTGTGTGTGTGTGTGTGTGTGTGTGTGTGTGCAAAGCCGCCTGCCTTTGTCCTTGAGCAGTGGCGTCACGGGGAGAACAGCACGGACTTGATGTAAGCCACGGTCGTGTAGTTCAACAGCATGTTCACGTGTTCGTTGCCGGGGAGCTCCATCAGCGTCACAGGCTGTTTCTGCTTCCCCACCCACCGCCTGCACTGGATGGCGCTCCGCAGGTTCACCGTCCCGTCACCATCGCCGTGCACCAATAAAGGCTCCTCGTCGGGGAACTTGTCCGAGTAGTGGAAGGCCTCCTCCGTGGCGACGCCGCTGCCGTACATGCAGTGGACGGCCACGCCGGGCGGCGTGAGGTCGGCCACCAGCGGCATCGTGTCCTGCCGCATCAGCCAGCCTTCCTTGAAATTGATGTCGGAGTAGAGGCGCTCGTAGTCCAGCACGGTGTAGTTGGTGGTGGGCGTCCGCACCAAGACCTGGTGATGGATGGGGAAAGAAAAAAAAAGTTGTTCAGTTTGATTTGTTGTCTATTTTCATTCCAACTCCATTTAGTTTTTGTTTCCCCCCCCCCATCCTGGAGTTTCTAATGTTTCATTTTAATAAAACACTTTTGAAAAAATGCTGCGATTTATATTGATAATCGACACCGCTGCCTGTTGGCTGGTAGTGCATTATGTGGGTTCAACAGGTTCACCTTCCATTTTTTAATAATTAGTTTTGTGTACATGACTCATGTAGGGGCAATATTCATTCTCCTTTCAGCTCCATGTTGGTCTCCACCAACTCTCGAGGGAAATAGGTGGCTCTTAAGTTGCCAATTGCTCCACTATGTTCCCGGCTAGTTGCTAACTTCGTCGGTGTGCTGTGTGGGAGGTTTATCAGTTAAAAAAAAAAAAAAAAAAAAAAAATGATGCCGGCGGAAGCCAATTACAAGGTTGATGACAGTTAAGTGCTCAGTGATAAACCCCCCCCCCCAAAGAACAAGCTAAGACACTAAAATGCTTCATAGAGCTCAGGGGAGCTCCAGAGTGATGATGCTGTCAAAAACCTAAAACTGTCCGTTAAAGTTTTGTCTTCACTTTCCAAAAATGTGTTGACACACACACCTGATCTTTGGGCCAGAATTGGGCATAGGGGAGCAGCCAGGAGGTGGTGCTAGCTGAACGCTGCTGGAAGCGAATCTTCAGCGAGCTGATCACTGGGATGTGGTTATTGTCACCTGCAGGTAGAGAAAAGAAGAAACCGTGACAGAGAACTAAAAAACCCAGCTGAAGGTAAAAAATAAAAAAAAACGGATTTCTGATTCCGTTCTGGACTTTTCCGGGGAAGGCAGGGAGAGAACGGTTCTGTTCTCGCCAGCTACAAAAGCTAAAGGGCGTTGGACTTGCGACCCAGGCCCACTGACACCAGCTCCATCTCTTACCAGAGATGATCACGCGGAGGGTCTTGGCCACGCCTGCCCACGGCGGCCCCAGGGAGATGAAGGATTTGATGTAGCGGTCTTTCCAGGCCTGTGGCTGCTGGTTGAGGAAGTACAAGGTGTACAAGTTGCCCATGCTGTGAGCGATGAGCACCACGGGCTCGCCAGCATTCTCTGCCATCTCTTCAATCAGCTTCTGCAGCGCCAGGAAGTACTCCTTATTCTCATCTGGCAGAGGATGACAGAGCAACAGAGAAAATGAGCAAACGAAACTCCCCCTCCGGCCGTGCTGGGGAATTATATAAATTTCCATTATTTGATTGGAACGTGTCCAAGACTCGACGTTTAATCCCTTCCTGGTTTTCAGTTGGAAGGCTCCAACAGTTGAAATATGTGGCCTGACAGAGTATTTCAAACACTTCCCCGGGTTATGTAAGCCCATTTCACTCCCCAGAACACGTCAATCAAAATAAAAGCCCACAAATGCCATGACTAGCAAGAATGCCGTTTAATCCGGAAGCCATCTAGTTCCATTATATTGGGAGAGAAGTCAGACATCTGTACGGCCGATATCCCCCAACGCTCGGCAACTCACACCAAAACAACCTAGACTGGTAAACTACAGGTCAACCGTTAGGGAATATTAAAAAAAAAAGGCTTAATATACCGATGGGCCGAATATTTGGAGGAGAGAACGCCAAATTGGTTAGTCAGTTAAAGGGAACAGCTGGCGGATTTATGTTACTCCCTACCAGCCTCGTAACGTGGACAAAGATTTGAGTGCGTCGCGTTATGCATGTGAATTTTTGTGTGCAGAAATAAGCAGAGTCAGAAGATTAATCACCTTTTAGCTTCCTCCCCAGCCGTTTAAAACTAGCCTTATTATATAGTGACTCAAAAAACAGAAATGCAGCCATTTCTGCGTGTGTCATGTTGTAAATGTTCCAGTACTTTGTACTCTTACTTCTGTCCTGGTGGGAGGAGCAGCTACACAACTGTAGTGTGTGTGTGTGTGTGTGTGTGTGTGTGTGTATGTGTGTGTGCGCGCTTACTTGGGGCTTTCCTCCAATCATAGGGAGCTGCTCTGATGTCATTGTCTCTAGTGTAGCCCCACTCGACCAGCGCCTGCACTATAGTGAAGAAATACATCCCTAGGAGAAAACAAGAGAACAGATAAGCAGCGTCCGATTCCCATTAGTCTATCTTTGTGAAGACCTTGAGAATGTGAGGACAGCTCTCTCTCTAAAGAGCGGTTTGTTTTGGGGGCCTTTTAACTCACCCACACTGCGTTTGCTGGGGTCCAGATACTCCACCGAATAAGTCTTCCCGAACCCCGGGACACGGATGTCCACACCCGGCGGGGACGAGCTGCTGTGTGTGGTCTTGTTGTAGATCAGCCTGCAGAGAGAGCGAGACACACGCACACAAATTGTCACAGGAGAATTTGATCAGTGTCAGTTCTGCATCCGAGGTGAACCACAAACACACATCTTACTACGTGGCAACAGGACCACTTCCCATTTGAAATCACCATTGTCCCCTTGTTAGTGACAACTTCCCCAAGTCTAAAACTTAAAATGCAGATGCAAGACCAGATGTATTGTTTTCCAAGCAGAAGTGAACATGTGCAGGAAAATACTAAAATATATATTTGTGTTGTCCCCCAAAGCTACTAATCAATGGTTGATGGATATGTGTTTTACCTGGATATTGGCTATCCATTTAAAAATAGTAAATAATAATACTAGTAATTATAATAAAAGAATATATTTATTTCTGGCTGCTCATGTGACCGAGCCAGTCAGACATCGATTGCTGATGGCGACATTAAAAAGGAAGGCCTTATGACCCTATAGTCTCCTTCCATACTTTGCTGATACACGGAGGATCCGAAGGTCAGCATTTCCAATGTACGTTGATAACTGTTCACAGTCAACTCGGTCATTGATCCCAATCTACCCAAAGCCCGTATCCCACAGACAGCACCTCCAGGAATTTGGTCTTTTGGAATTTGCACCGCAGCTTGTTTGTCATTTTTTTTGTAAAAAAAAAACAGAGACCCCGGACAAGAAAAAAAGAAGGTCACCTTTGCCTCTAAATAATAAAAAAATATAATCTCATCAGGCAAATTCACATGGCAATAATATTTTTTTTCTTTTTTAAATAAAGCATCAGAAACATTACTATACCTGATGTTGTCCACCCAGCAGTCTATGGCGACGGGGACCAGCAGCTCCATGTTGAGCCACAGAGTGAAGAAAGAGTCAGTCTTCTTATAGCAGATGTAATGGACCACGCTGGGTTTGTCCAGCTTCGCCTCCAACTGGTTGCCCAGATCCCCCGGAACTGCAACACGGGCCACATTAGCAAAGAGACGCATGTCGGCAACGTGTCCAAAACGACATGCTGTTAATGCAGATACGAGTATGGAACAATGGCAGTAACACATTTAGCACACCGTTGCACTCTCATCCAATGTTTTTTGGTTTATTAAAAATCCTTTTATGGACATTATTTTTGTACTGTTATGCATGTACGGTCTTCGTTTACACTCTGCTGCAAGGGGAATTCACCTGTGAGGCCAATTCTTAATGATGGATGCAGGTGTAGCAAATGCATACGCCTCAAGCACCATACGGCAGAATGTTCTCACACTGGTACTTTTTTTATTTTTGCAGCAACCCTCGCAACCGAAGACATCTTGTTGCTTCAGACTTTATTCTCAGAGGGCGAGTTCTTCTCCTTCAGCTGTTAGTACATAGTTGAATTAGGCCCTTTCTGTTGCATCACTGTCAGCATGTCGCACAATTACAGAAGCAACACACAGGCTTTTCTTTATAACTAATTATCTACTGGTTGTGGTAGTTTGTAGGACTACATGCAAGTGTCACTGAAAGAATACAAAAAAAAGAATCTCAGTTTGCTCCTAATGCCAATGATATCTGGCTACAGACAGATATCATTGAGAAAAGTAACACTTATTTCTAAAGCCAGATCATGTGTGCATGTGTGTGTGTGTGTGTCCATCAATCCACTGTCAATTTATCAGCGAGGCTTAACAGCAGCCCTACGATGTTAAGTAAGAGTTATTTAGAGAAAAGTCACCTATTCCTTCACTTTTTCCCCCCCACACACGCACACTGGCTGTTCAAGAGCACAAACAAACAGCCATAGAGGTTACTGCGGGTCAAGCAGCTATACACTGACTCCTATTACAGAGGCCGTGGTTGTAACTCGGAAACACAGAAAAGAGGTAGATATCAATATGGAATGCAAATTGAAATTCATATACACAAATGTGTATGGAGGATTAAACGGTCAAGATTGAGACTGTCAGTATCCTGGGGCCTTGGTTGGCTGTAATGGAGTCATTCTGTTACTAATAGTCATATGATCCGGTAGAGCAGGACCGTCGGGCCAAACATTTGGAAAAGAGTTAAAAATATAAAACGATGAGGGCACAACTTTGATGAACATTTCATATCAGAGATGCCACAAACACGACACCGCGTTGAGCGTCTCTTTAAACCCGCGGTGCCGAACCGCGACGCGTTAAATCGGTTCAACGCTGAGGAGCTCGGCCCATCCTGAACGACCACCGGAGCTCGTGGCTGTTGACTTGTTGACGTGGGCAATAAGTTACGCAATTATTATTATTATTATTATCTTTTAAGAACAAACACTTACTGATAACCACGGGGGGTTTCCGGGGCTGGCAGGACCTGTCGCCGGGACATGTGTCCAGCGGTATGCCGCTGCTCCGGGGCGACAACAATAACAACAACAAGCCGAGCCGGAGCAGCGAAAAGAGGGCGGCTATGCGTTGCCAAGCCGCCATGGCTCCAGATGTCTCATAGCACAGCCGCCATGGTATGTTCCTCGGTGGTGTGCGCGCGCGGTATGAGCGGAGTCCTCGCGCGTGGTTGCTCTTTAAAGCCCTCTGATTGGACTCGCCCCGATTTAACCAATGATCAGGGCGATCGATGAAGCAACGAGGCGACGGTCACGAGGTACACATTACCGAGCGATGCCGACACCGGCAACGCAACTTCCGCAATCAAGTCAAAAGTCATCGACCGCCGATGTAGTCGCGCGGCTGCCGATGGAGATCAAAGTTAGACAACACGCTGCCACTTTTTGTGAAATGTTGATGCTTTATTCATAAGCGGAAACATTTAAATACAGGTGGCCTTTACAGAACGGTATGCATCCACATCGCTAGTTTAATGTGCATATATGAACTACATGAGCCATATGATATTTTATTCAAAAATATTTCATACAGATAAAAATATATAAATCCTAATAGAAATATTACAGTTACATCCTATATAATGAAAAAGAAGGGGGCTACTGCTGAGACCCCTATAACCTTTTCGTTACAGTCACACTCTAATACCCATGACATATGATACGTATGTGTCATTGGCACTTTGTGGAAATAATACAAAATAATAATAAGGAAGTGATCATCCATCAAAAGTAAACAGCAGGATTTGGTATTTTTGAGAAGGTGTGCTATGTAATGCTATTTGAAGTTGCCCCGAAGGGATCGCGAGAAAAATACAACATTAAATGAATCATCATTAAAAACAAAAACAAACAAAACACTATTATATTTTTATAATTTCCGTGCTTGGATTTAGAAATAAACAAATCAGGGTCAAACCCACACTGCAAGCCATCAGCAATTGAGATAAGGAGGTCATGGTTATAGGGGGTCAGGGTTAGATCCATTGCTGACCGCTTTAGAACTAGAACTAGAAAGAGCAGACGTTCTAATAAATGTCAGACGTATGTGGAATGTGTTTTTTTCACTTGACAGTTGAACAAACTCAAAGAATCCAGCAGTTTGTGTTGTTGTTGTTGTTGTTGTTTTACTCTTAAATGCTACTTAGTCCCAAATCGGACGTCAATCTCACTGGGCGTGTCTGATTTGCCCTCCAGGATATGCTGGATTTGGTTGAGCACCTGTTCGCTGAACACGATGTCCAGGTGGGCCAGCCCGCGGTACTCTGTGACATGGACGGGCTTCTCCTGCTGCCCCTCCCAGCGTTTGCACAGGCTCATGCTGAAGCTGTCCACCGTGTCGTCCCCATCGCCGTAGACGAAGTCCACCGGGTCCACGTTGGGGAACTCCTCGTCGTAAACGTATGTCACCGGAGTCGGAAAGCCCACGCCGTACATGCACCACACCTCGACGCCGGGTGGGTGGAGATCACCGGTCAGGTTCTTGGTGTCCTCCCACATGTTCCTGGAACCAACGAGGGGGGGGTGAGAAATGGGAAGGGTACGAGAACCAAACACTTTAAAGCAATTCTAGTTAACGTTTTCATATGAATAGTGGATCACATGACTACTCGTGAAAGGCTTGGCTTGTAGTGGTGAACCCTCAGAGGATTATCACCTGACAGTGACATCACTTGAGGCCCCTTTCTGCCTCAAAAGAAACACATGACCCTTCTACACAGGGTGTGTGAGGGGGGGGGGGGGGCTTTAATAGTCACACATCACACTCATTTTCTCCATGGATTAAGCGTTTCGATACTTCCACAGTATTTATAGCACATACACCTGCTTTATAATCAAAGAGACATGTACTTCTTCTACTTTCTACTTGTAATAGTTTCTATCATTAGCAGTTATTCCTCTCACTACTGTGTCTACTCAAATGCAACCTCAAGGAAAGACTGCCGTTTCCGGTCTATCATGAACGAGGAACATGCAGTGTAGATTCTGCATACTTCTTTACATAATTGACCAGGTTCTCGTGTGTCTTAACAGCTGATACTGCTGTGATGATATCATTAAAATTCCAAGAGCAGTTGGATTGTCAGGAATATAGCGCATCTAAAATGGAGGCGGGCGATAGATGAGAAAAGGCTTTGTTAGAATATCGAGGCCGTTCGATTACCAGCCGTCCTCAAAGTTGATATCCGCAAACAGGCGCTGGTAGTCCTGGTTGGTGTAGTTGAAGGTTGGCGTGGAGATGAACACGTGGTCCTTTGGCCAGGCTAATTCAGAGGGCAGCATCCAGGGATTAGTCGTGGTCATCCTCTGCTCCTCGCGGATCTTGATGTTGGAGATCATCGGGATGCCGTCATTTTCCCCTGCAAGGTCCAGGAAAAGACATAGGAGGCCGCAATGTAGATATCAAAAACCATGAAACGTTAGTAACCTCTTCTACGGTTCTGCATTCTATTGCAAGTACTTTGCCGGTACCTGACAACAGGACTCTCAGCGGCTTAACAGCACCCCCCCATGGAGCCGCCAGTGAAATCATGCCCATGATGTACTTGTCCTTCCAGGCCTGGGGCTGGTGGTTGAGGAAGTAGAGGACGTAGTGGCAGCCCATGCTGTGTGCCAGCAGGTAGACGGGCTTCTGGTACTGCTCGTACATCTCCTCAACCAGGTCCTGCAGCTTCGTGAAATACTCGCCATTCTCGTCTGTGGGAGGAGTGTGACAGCAGCGACTTCGGTGAGTAATCAACATACATTGTCATCCTACCAGTATGACTTATTACCACCTTATATATATATATATATACAATTGTTATTGGCCTCCTGAATGTGTTTTCACCCTCCTTTTTTTGCTCTGTTTTGGTCTCCACCAACTCCTGATTGAGGAAGCAAATATATTTTAGCTGCTAAATGTTTGACTTTCTTCACTAACTGTTCACATTGTCTGCCAACCATGAAAACAAAACCGTGAGCTAAAATAGGCAACAACAAAAAATAAGTATTTTTAAAAAGTTGATTATTATTTGTGGGTTTGGCGGGCTAGCGAATAGCTGGTGATCATAGGGCGCATAACGAGTAACATATCTTCCTCTACGAGTAGCTGATGTCGCTCTGGGTTTGCCAACATGTGAGCCACGATAACATGACATATGAAGATGATGCGATATGTCAGCATCGTGTTTAGAGCTTGTTACGCTGCCCCCAAGTGGCCAAATAAATGGATGCAGCTTTGACATAAACAATATGATCACTGAGTTCTTGAATAAAAAGGGTCCTTTATGAGTCACACACACATATTTGTGTTCTACTTTATTATGTTGTTTAAGCCATACATATCACAGGAAAAGGGAGCCCAAATAGCAACTACGCACAACATTATGCCTAAAAAAGGGCTCCTTTTCCCTGTGCAAACCTCGACCACTTACTGTGTGAGTGTGCATGTGAGGGTGCACGTGTGGTTTTGCTACTTACTAGGAGCTAACCTCCAATCGTACGGAGCTCCTCGGATGGTCTCGTTCCGGGTGTAGCCCACGTTGACCAAACGTTGCACCATAGTGAAAAAATAACCTGCAAGAAGCAACAGCCGACTCAGTGGATGACACCAGACGGCTGAATCCGCATTGCAAAGTGCACGTGGGATATTCAAAGAAATCCAGTGTAGGAATTAAGCACAGTTTTTTTTTATACAACGAACTCCAAGTTAACATTGCGTCAATGAAATCTGCATTTTTTTCCCCTCCTCACCAGCCAGTCTGTTAGAGTCTAGGAACTCAATGGAATATGTCTGCCCGAATCCTGGCACCCGCACCTGCACCCCTGGCGAGTTGGATGAACGCCGAGTCGTCCTGTTGTAAACAAGTCTGTGGCACGCAAAACGGACATTCATGTCACTCCAGGTGGGCGAAAAGCACTCGCCAATGTGACTCCATTAGAGTAAAAAAGAACAACAACATTGTGCCCCCCCGCCACAATTAATAATAATAATAATAATAATAATAACTTTATTTATAAAGCACCTTTAAAAACAGGGTTTACAAAGTGCTCTACATAGAAGCAAGGCACAACACATTTCAGAAAATACATGAGGCAAAGGAGACCATGCCATATAGGCAATGAACACAATAGAGGAATAGAAAAATACAAATACAAAATAAAGCAGAACAGACCAATTAAAATAGGGGAACCAAAGAACTGCATAAAAAGACGACATCACTTAAAAGCAGTTCTATAAAAATGGGTTTTAAGAAGTGATTTAAAAGAAGTCACTGATTCTGCTAGTCTTATCCCCTCAGGTAGGTCGTTCCAAAGTCGAGGGGCTCTGATGGCAAAAGCACGGTGACCCTTTGACTTAAGCCTCGACTCTGGAACGGCCAGAAGGGCCTTGAAGGGCCTTGAAGGGCCCCACCGGAGGATCTAAGGCTGCGAGCTGGTTCATATGGGGCTAACATGTCAACGATGTAGCTTGGGGCCAATTAGACCCCGGCTGGTCAAGCTGGATTTCTTCATTCTTTTTCAGGCGTTATCATGGTCACATTTGGGAATGTTTGGTCGTCACTGCTTCGACCAGACAGGAATATTTAAGGCGCAAGATGTGTCGAGACAATGCTTCAAGGGGATGCACAATACAGACGTTATTAAAGGGCCGTCAGCGTTACCTAATGTTATCGATCCAGCAGTCTACACCTACAGGCATGAACATGTTGAGGTCAATCCACAGCGGGAACCAGTACTCGGTTTTCTTGTAGCACATCCAGTTGACCAGCGTCGGCTTGTCAAGCTTCGCTTCCAGGCGGTTCCCCAAGTTCCCGGGCACTGGACACACACAGAAATCATTTTTAAATGTTCATATTGACGCGTTGTGAGCATCAGTTGCCGATTCAAATCGATTGTGACATCGCCAGGCGATATGGATGCAAACGGGATAAAGTCAACATAATTACGAAGTGTAATTTGTAAAAGAAATACTTCAAAATACTAAATACATGCTTGTGAATGTGGAAAGTCCTTCTAAATCACTGCCAATGTCAAATATTGAAGTGAAACCAATAAAAGTTCAGAGGGGGAAATCCCTCTTTGATATATGCCAGCTGTGACAAGGGTCGCAAGCTGAAACTGTTGATAACCCCCGCTGTAGGTCAGAGGTCACGGACCGGGCTGAGGTCGAAACACAACTCGGGTTCCCAAAAATGTTTGGGACGGCTATGCAAGTAGGAAATGTGTGCACAATCTGATCTTTGGTCCCTTTCATAACACTCTGAGTCTGAAGATTCTGCCCAATATTCAGCACTTTGATTCTGCACAATATCGTGCAGAATGTATGACACTAAAAATATGTAAAGTGGTGCAATGTTTATTTTGACTAAACAGCAGGTTTTCTTTGAATCTGTTTAATCTTTGACTAATATTATATACTTTGAGCATGGACTCAATGTCTATTTAACAACTTTCAAAATCTTTTTTTCGGATATGATTTTGGATTAATACATTAATCAATTCTGAGAATAAAGTCCCAATTAATCTTAGAATTCTGACTTTATTCCCAATTTATTCTCAGAACTAATTGAAGACAGAATACGGACTTTAAAACCCCGAAATAATTGGTCAGAATTCTGACTGATCAGAAAATTCTAACTTTATTCTCAGTTAGAATTCAGATTTCCAACTTTTATCTCAGAACTCTGACTTCATTCTAAAAACGAATTGAAGTCAGAACTCATCTTGGCTATCTTAAAATTGAGACCATCTCCAACAGACATGTACGGAATGATATTTCAATAACACCTCAATTGTCACAGATGAGTAGAAGAAGACATCACTGGGATCATGTGACTCACAGGTCCACTCAATGCTGTGGCTTCAAAAGGTGATGTCATGACATGAGATAAATAATACCAAATAAATACCAAAAAAGAATATAGGCTGAATCATGAGTCTATATGTTGTGGAGGAGACGGTGGGAGAAGGGAGACATGCACATCATTACAAGATGTCTTTTCACCAGAAATTGGTAAAAGGTCAAATTCATGTTCTCTCTTGTGAGAGATGCCGTTGTGCACTTTAAACGCCCTCAATAGGCAGGACACAAACAGTGGGCAGGGTCAAATGTACAGAGTGCATGTGCAGCCCCCACAAAAAGATAGCTTGGACATCAATACCAGACATGTCCCAACCCCTCACGTGCATGCTCTTATACTCTGGAATACCACACCGATCATTTGATTACAAACCAAAAAGTCACAAATAACCCAAAGTACAGAACCAAAAATAAGAAAGTATTTCAACTTTAAAACCCATGTAATCGATTTTCAATTATATTGGCATAAACCAGTTGGCATAATCATAGCCATAACACCCCCGACGCTTACCGATAATGAGCGGAGGAGTGCTGTTGCCCGACACACTGGACTCGGCGTGTGGGGGGAAGACGACGTTGACGATCCAGAAGCCCGAGGAGTGCCGGAGCCCCAGCAGGCACACGAGCAGCAGCACGGAGCAGACGCGTCCTGCGGTGCCCATGCTTTTGTCCAACTGCTGCGGCGCTGGACCGTGCTTTGCCTCAGCGCGCGTGGGTGCGTGTGTGTGCGCGCGCGTTAGCGTGTGTGTGTGTGTGTGTGTGTGTGTGTGTGTGTCGGTGATGCTGCTGGAGAGGCGGATCGGGTAACAAACACGTTGCTCAGACCCGGTGAAACGTTAACATTGGCCGGACTTTATAGACACACACACACACAACAAACGACACACACTGTGAAAGTGCTCTGAAAACACATGGTTTACATTAATAATCACACCGCACTCGCACAGGCAGGCAAATAACACACGTGCACAACGTCCCATTGCCCTATTGATTCTCCCGAATGACGAATGACACATTTATTTACACAACAGAATGTAGATGATTGACAAGGGGGCATTGACAACGTGTTTTTTTCCTGATACCAAAAAAACAACAACACAGCTCAATATATATATATATTATATATATATATATATATATAGATATATATATATATATAGATATATATATATATATATATATATATATATATATATATATATATATATATATATTCAGTGATACAACAAACAGCTTTTGTTCTGGAAGTATCTTCTTGTCACCAGGCATGTCCAACAAGGACTAAGCCCGGCATACCGAAACACAATGGGGATTCGAATCAGCTGACTAGGCCTCATCTGGTTCTCCCTCTGTGTCTGTGATTAGTCGACTGAAGCTTTTCTTAGCTGTAAGGACCCGTCTCCCTCATTTTCAACTGTTGATCATTTCGGAACGTTTTTGTATTCCTCATATTATCTAAACAATGTTTTCAGAAGGTTGTTTGTTATTTGTTATTTTTGGAACGTTGTTTTCGTAATGTTGTTTTTGGAAGCTTGTTTTAGGAACATTGTTTTCAGAATGTTTGGGAAACGTATTCATAACATTATCTTAACAATGTTTTCTGCAAGGTTGTTTACGGAAAGTTGTTTTCAGGGACGCCTAATGAACCTTATATTTCTAACATTATCTAAACAATGTTTTCAGAACTGTGTTTTCGGAACATTATTTACTGAATGTTATCTTCAGAACGTTTGTTTTTGTAACGTTATTTTCAGAACCTTGTTTTTGGAATGTTGTTTTAGGAACATTGTGTTCTGAACATTCACAGGACGTTGCCTTATCTAAAGTTTGCAACATATACAGAAAAGCCACACCCAAACTGTACGTGTGTCATAAAGCTCCGGTACAAATATCACTACATTCCTGGTAGTCCAGCTGTTGCCTTCCTACAGTTTGTGGGATGTTGTTTTCAAATGATGCTATTCAAAAAGACTATTCATTAAGGCCCCTGCACACCCACACAAGTGTTTTCAGTTATTTCGGTGAGTGAATTAGACTCCTGCACGCAGGTTGAAGGTTGAACTGGACTGGACTTTATGCGCGGGCAGAACTGTGTCCCGATTTCATACATACTTATTCCACGCAAATATTGCGCACACTCTGGAGGTGTGACACAAAAAGACGTTGCAGCATGCATGTAACATCTGCTTGATTTACAGAAGAAAATAAATGAAAATACATCACAGATGAAACTGAAGAGCTAATATTCTATATTTTTGTGACAGAAAAAACATGTTGCTTTCTCATTGTGAAGTTAAATTGCCATTGGTCTTCTGTATTGATTAATATACAGCTAAGGCATGATGTCATGACATGATGGTGGTTCTGCCCAAATAAAAAAATCAGGAAGAACAATTTCTGAGGCCGAACATAATACACTGTTAAAATACAGGTGTACCAATGGCTCCGTGGGTCCAGAATATCGGACAGGAGCGTATTAAGTAGTCTGGAGGAGATACTTGTGATTCGTATTGTGGCTCCACATGCTCTAATAATAACATGGGGGTCGAGTGTTTTATCTATCAGGAGAATTGCCCCAATCCAGTTTTATCTATCAGGAGAATTGCCCCAATCCAGTTTTATCTATCAGGAGAATTGCCCCAATCCAGTCTTCGAGTCGCCACAATCCCCCAGCAGATGGCGCTAGTCGGACAAACAAGCGCCCGCAGAAGCGGTGGAGTAACCCGGAAGTGGGCGGCACTTTGGTTCTGAAGAAGAAGAAGAAGCTCTCGGTGGTGCAAGCTCTGGTTCTGTCTCTAGCCGATCAACATGGTCCAACTAGTTGGTTCCCTCCGAAAAGAGCTGCATGACACCCTCTCCACATGCAAGGTGCTCGTGGTGGGAGCGGGAGGGATCGGCTGCGAGCTGCTGAAGAACCTCGTCCTCACCGGCTTCAAAAACATCGAAGTGGTCCGTCACACTTATGTTTGTGTGTGTGTGTGTTAGCTAGCTAGCTCTCATGCTAGGTCTTTGTGCTGCACAGACTGCGCCTGTCGGGGGGTGTGGGCTCGAGCTCATTCCCGGGAGGGGGTATTTGAAGAAGTAAAACATGCGAGTGTGAGTGGTTTTCTGACCCCCCCAGCCCTCTCTCTGTCCCCGGGTGCATCGTTAAAGGAGCAGGCCCGACATTGAAGTCGGTAAAATATGAGCGCTGGAGCGTTTGGCGCCATCGTCTTCTCCGAGTTAGCTCCGACAACTTCTCAGAAACGAGAAGTCGGACCGGCACAGACGCACTTAGACGCCTCTTCTGGTTCATTGTGTCACGTTATGTCATGCTGCAACGATTTATTATAGTAAATTACATTCTTAATTTTAGTTTGGGCAGTTTTTGTTTTGTTTTCGAGGTCAGCCGTCAGGGTGCTTTGAAGCTGAGAATCACTGGATCCCATTGAAGGGCGCAGAGAACCCTAGGTGTCGTTAAAGGACAAAAATAGATTGATATTAGTTCATATCTATTTTCTCTCGAAAAGGAGCAGAACATATGTGGATGACAAACAACCTCCACAAGTAAAACGTGTCCTCAGCCAGGCAAACGACAATTAAGGGACAGTATGAATATGAAGGGTTCATAAACATCAGATATTAGGGCTTTAAACTGATAGCCGGTGGACAGTTTTTAGCTCCACTCTATTTAAAATGAGTAGAGTACCTGAAACTAGTAGCTAAACCATCTGTTTGATTGTGTTTTGTAGTCGAGTGAGAGAGGGCGCTGAGGTAGTCTGAGGTGTCACAGTTGTAACCGTCACTATTGTTTTTGCAATCCTTAACAAAGGCCATGAGACAGGATGTGTGAGTGAACGCCTCCTGAACTACATGATTAATCCTTAACGATTCATTTCTGGTAAAGGAAGGGATTTTACCACAGGGGCTTTCGCAAGTATAATGAGGGGGGGGTCGGTATTTGTATGGAGAACACCATCATTATATAGTGGATTGTGTGTCAGCATATGCACAGGCATGCGTTTCTTTAAAATTATGATCTAAATACAGTGCTTTGACGTCCGTCGTGTTTTATTACATGTATACGTGACTGACGCTTCCACCCTGTCAATATACCGGCAGATCGATTTAGACACGATTGACGTCAGCAACCTGAACCGCCAGTTCCTCTTCCAGAAGAAGCATGTTGGCAAGTCTAAAGCACAGGTAAACGCAAACATCATCCTTAACCTCCATCGCCTTTTGTTTTTAAACCTGTCAACCACCCTGTGCTTTGTACTGTTGTTTTCTTGCAGGTGGCCAAGGAGAGCGTCTTGCAGTTTTGTCCCACTGTAAACATCACTGCCTACCATGACAGCATCATGAAGTGGGTTTCTTTGTTTGTTGCTCATTTGAGTCACTGAAAACATTCAGAGTTGTGTCCTTGTGTGTGGAATTGATTGTGTTTTTTTTCTCCCCCCTCCCCAAAAGCCCTGACTACAATGTGGAGTTCTTCAGAAATTTCATGTTGGTGATGAATGCTCTGGATAACAGAGGTATTCTCACGTGACATTTTGTGCGACTCCTAGCTAGGGCCGGGCAATAATTCAACAAAATACTTCAAAATGAAACTGAGATGCATTGTCTATAGCTTAAAATATGAAACCTTTTTTCCCTCTATAATTTCACTTGAAACCTTTGTTAATTTTGCACTGAAGTTCCTAATATAATAAGAAAATAGTCTTTTTGATTTGTCAAGTATTTAATTAAGTGTGAACAAATTTGTAGCCATATTGCCCAACCTGTCTCCTGAAATGATGAAGAAAACACTTTCTGTCTCCGTAGCGGCCCGTAACCACGTGAACAGGATGTGTTTGGCAGCAGACATCCCTCTGATCGAGAGCGGCACTGCCGGTTACCTGGGACAGGTCACCGTCATCAAGAAGGTAGGACGCGCACGTCGTCATGTATTCCATGTCGTAACATCCGTTGCGTAGATCATTTTTTTTGCCCGACCCAGTAACGGGTGGATGAATGGCGATTTATAACGTCTCTTTAATCCCTCCTGCTCCCCTCGTTCCCCAGGGACTGACGGAGTGCTACGAGTGTCAACCCAAGCCCACCCAAAAGACCTTCCCAGGATGCACCATCCGAAACACACCGTCTGAGCCCATTCACTGCATCGTCTGGGCCAAGTATCTCTTCAAGTAAGACAACATTCTCGTCATAAAAGCATCGTTCAAATTGACTACACGATTAAAAGCTATGGAGGCCTGCCTGCTGTGTGCTAATGGTCACCTTGCATCGGTTGTCTGCTCTCACTATAGTCAGCTATTTGGGGAGGAGGACGCGGATCAAGAGGTGTCCCCCGACACAGCGGACCCGGAGGCTGCATGTGAGTGAGAGCGTGGCATTGCTTTTGTACAAAGCATAATCATTTCTTTCATTTTGTAAATGTCTTTATTATTTGCTGCATTTTTGGGACGGCACTTTGTCACTGTTGCATTTGCTTGTAGGCAACAGCGTTTAGAAATACACGAGCACCGCACGCTGTAAAATGTGCGCCGTCTTCTATAAACAGGGAATCCCGAAGACACGGCAGCTCGCGCAACAGCCTCAGAAAATGACGGGGACATCAAGCGGGTCTCCACCAAGGATTGGGCCCGCTCCACGGGATACGACGCCGTCAAACTCTTCCACAAGGTCAGAGACGGTCGGGGACATCAAACTCAAAGAAAAAAACAAAAAACAACAACACTCAAGTTAAAGCTTTTATTTCCACTAGTGGTAGTGGCATGTATTGTAAACCAAACAAAACACACTGTGGAGAAGCAGGGAGACAACGAGCGTAAACCAACCTCCTCAATGCCGACGAGGAATTGTACTGAACTACCTTTATTGCCTTTTTTATACGTGCCCTGTAAAGAAACTGAAGAAGCGAAAGGTTGAATATCCTGACGCAATGTATTTATCTGCGCTCGCTTCATCATTCTTCATTTCACCTTTTCAGTTCACGGGAGTCTCCGGCGTACGGCCGCTTCAGTCACTTAGTTTGTTGGTGTTATTGTGTGTGTTAGTTTAGATTCAATGGAGTCTGGTGGCTTTGAAGACAGCATAGATAACGGCTTCAGTTCCTCGCTTTTAAAGTTCTGTCCGACCGCAAGGTAAAGCGTCCTATGGTCTTAGTTTTACTATGGAGTTTGCATTTCAAATTGGAACTAAGATCTGACTCGGCTGTTGCAGCTCACAGTGTGGGAGGGTGTCATGTCGACAGCAGAGCTTCTACCATCTGTCAAATAATGGCAAACAGTGAAAGGTTTTTCTTTTCTTTGACTTTTACTTGTTGCAGTTACACATCTGTTTGTCTTGGCGTCCTGCTGGAGACAAACCGTAGTGCCCACGGGTGATAGATGACAACTAAAAATGGGATCAGTGCTTCATTAAACCTAACAGTGTATTGTTTCTGATGATGCCTCTTTGAAATTGAACACATAGTAGTTTTTAGTGATAAAAAAGAATAAATCTGTAAGTACTTGACTACCAACTGCATGCGGTAACAAGCTCCGTTCCGATTGGCTCCTCTCTCCAGCTTTTCAAAGATGACATCATGTACCTGCTGACCATGGACAAGCTGTGGAAGACGAGGAAAGCCCCTACGCCTCTGGTCTGGCAGCAGCTGGAGGACAGTGGTATGTCTCTTCAAACATGAATGTCACTTTTAGCTTTTTGCTTAAATGTCGTTTGGGGACTCGTTCGCTGCTTGATCATCCCACCTCGTCGTCTGCCTGTTCCAGCACAATCATCTCCAGCTACTGCCGTTAATAACGATGAGCATCGAAACCCACATTTTGAGTGTGTGGGACAACGGAAACCCCCCGTAACTCTAGTCATATTATTGCGTATATCTTGGCCTGTTTACCCGTCTCTCTTGCTGCGGTGGTTGTTTATTAGTTTGTCATGTTCATCCGCGCTTGTTTGTGTGTCACAGCGAGTCCTCAGGAGCTGTCCGCGGGTTCGGGTCTGAAGGACCAGCAGGTTCTGGGCGTTTGGGGTCTCTGCCAGCTGTTCCAGCACAGCGTGGAGACTCTCCGCTCACAGCTGCAGGAGATGGGAGAAGGAGCCGAGCTGGTGTGGGACAAGGTAACGCACAAGCACGAACTGTGTGAAACACTAACAAATAATAATAAGAAGAAAGTGTGTCTTTAATTGTAAAAACCTCAAGAAGGGGTCTGTTGTAGCACATGAGGAGAGTGGTAGTCCCGCAACCACAAGGTACTTGGTTCGATCCCCGCTCTCCCCATAAGTTGCATGTCAAAGTGTCCTTGAGCAAGACACTGAACCCCCAGTTGCTCCTTAATAACTAAGGATGGGTCAAATGCAGAGAAGAATTTCCCACTGTGGGATTAATAAAAGTGTACATTATTATTATTATCATTATTATATTATAAGAAGCTTCACAGACTTGTTGACTATTTCTGGTGTACTTCAACAGAATACACGGTCGTAGTGTAAACGTTACGCAATGTGTTTTCAATGGCTCGCGTGTCCCCTTTGGTTCTCAGGACGACCCCCCAGCCATGGACTTTGTGACGGCCGCCGCCAACCTGCGTATGCACATCTTCAGCATGAACACGAAGAGTCGCTTCGACGTGAAGTGTAAGTTGCTTGCAATCGTGTCCTTTTGACCGCTTGGTCACACTGCAAACTACCATAGAATTTGCTGTATTTTTTATTATTATTAATGAACATTTTGTACTTAATGTACATTAGTTCCGTTATACACTTTTTTTAAAGCCCTTAATTAATAGTTTAAATTGGTCTCTTTGTTTTGTTTGTTTCAGCCATGGCGGGGAACATCATCCCAGCTATTGCTACGACCAACGCGGTCATCGCCGGACTCATCGTGCTGGAGGGTTTGAAGATCCTGTCCGGGGAACTGGAATCCTGTCGTACGGTTAGTGACAAGCGTCCATGCACCCAACAGTTTTTTTCATTCCTATCTATAGAGGATTTCAGTGACATGATTGTTCATATATCATTCATAGCCTGATTTATGGAACATTTTATTCCTAAAACATTAAGGAACACGATTATTATTTATTTTTTATGTCTGTTGACCTTTTTTTAGATTGTTTTTTTTAAAAAAAATGATTGTCTTCGTATAAGTATTAATTCCGAGTGGAATCTTTTAGTTGTTTTTTTGCCCCCATATTCATCTGGAGTGTCTTACCTGAAAAGGGTCACAGTGTTTCCCAGTCTGTCTAAAAGCAATAGTCACGTGCCCATATGGAATATTTCCAAACAAGTTTTTCTCACTGTAATATTTCCTTTTGTTTACACTGGCTGTGAAAAGATCCCATCATAATCAATGTAATTGATGGTGGGACAACAGCTAACAGCTCACTCTGCAACAAAGTCGGCGCTTTAGATAATAATCTCTTAATGTCTGGTCGGAACAGGAGGAGTCGAGAGGGAGTTGAGAAAACCTTCAGGGTCTCATTCAGATGGCAATTTCTATATGAAGTCTTGACACCCGTGGGTCAAAAAGTAGAATCCCTTCCTGCCAGCTCTCGATGCCTCAATGTCCTTTTTGCCCTTTTCTTGCAGATCTTCCTGAACAAGTGTCCCAACCTCAGGAAGAAGCTGCTAGTCCCGTGCATCCTGGATCCGCCCATCGCCAACTGCTACGTCTGCGCCAGCAAACCCGAAGTCATGGTCAAGCTCAACGTCCACAAGACCACGGTCCTCTCGCTGCAGGACAGGGTACAATGATGAGCGGGGTTTACTTGTTTGCACATCCGCCAATCTGCCTCAGTCACCTCAGTGTTTGAGTTATTAAACGTATTAAAACAGGCTTAATGGAGCGCCACAGCTTCGGCTGATACGGAAGGAGGTCATTACATCCACACTGCACGGTTCAATCAGAAAATATGGTTTGCACTCACTTACTTTGTTGTTTCGTATGCTCTGATCAGATCCTGAAGGAGAGGTTCGGCATGGTGGCTCCAGATGTTCAGATAGAGGACGGAAAGGGGACCATCCTCATCTCCTCGGAGGAAGGAGAGACGGAAAGTAAGTAGGGGGCGGGGGTGGTAGGAAAGCGGTGTGATTCTCTATTCGGACAGAGGAGGGCGCTGTAGTGTACCATCTGTCTATTAGACCGTAGCAAATGAACTGTCCAGACAAAGGGGATTTTAAAAAAGCATCTCTCTTTAGTGCTTTTGCAAGGGTTTGTAATTATAGAGTTGGAAATAAGCAGTTTGGGATATTTAAAAAAATATATATATTTATATTAATATTAATATTAGGGCTGGGCACGTTAACAACAACACGTTAACAACAACGCGTTAACAACAACGCGTTAACAACAACGCGTTAACGCAGCAATCCATTAACGCCGACAATAATTTCATCATGCGTTAACGCATTTTTGGCGGGGCTTAACACTGCTGCGCACATTGACCGAGAATATGGAGAAATGCACTTTTAAATGGACATTTTCATTTAAAATCTCTACTAGACGGCGTAGTTAATAAAAGCAAAAAGCTATTTGTATCCACTCAAACTGGAGTTATCTCATCATCGGAGGACTACGAGCATGAAGTACGTCTTAAAGGTGTTACGCAGCACTGAAACAACCAGTGGAGCGAAACTTCGTCAGACTACTGCGGCGTGCGGGAGAACTGTGATAAACCAACGCAGGAACAATGAACAACTGTCTCGTCTGAGAGGAGAGCAGCGGACTGCAGACCGATTCCTGTAGAGGAAGAGGTCGGTTTGAAGAGCGTCCATATGCTGCAAACACACCAAACGCGTGGTGTGAACGCAGTATTAGAAACACAACGAAAGGCGCTCCGTTGATTTGTATGAAAAGGAGCGGACTACAAAGATGGCGGCGGGGTCAATGTAACTGCTTTATTTTTTCAGAGGCTTTACAGACTAAAAGTCCCCTGCACAGTAAATTACAGCTGTGTATTTTTTTTAAAGATTTATATTCTGTATGTTAACTTGCTGTTGCTCCCAGAGTGCCTGTTATAATGTTCTGATAACATTACTTTAAAATAAAAGTGTGCCATACACTAGTTTTTAATTCATTCTTGAATTTTGCGCATAATGCGATTAATCGCAAAAAAATCATGCGATTAATCGATTACATTTTTTCATCTTTTGCCCAGCACTAAAATATAAATTTATTTATTTATTTAAAGATCGTTGAATCCCTTTCTGCCAGCTCTCGTTGCCTCAAGATTGTTCATTTCATAAATGTAACCTGAACGCATATTTATAAAGAATGTGGGAATGTATTGTGGTTTACAGTCTTAAAAACATTTGTTTCGGCGGTGTTGGGGGAAGAGTTATTAATGACTGGATTGTCCCCACATGTATAGTATTGGACACATTAACAGTATGACTCTCACTCCCACAGCCAACAACAGCAAATTTCTGGCTGATTTCGGGATCCGTAATGGCAGCCGTCTCCAAGTCGATGACTTCCTTCAAGACTACACGCTCCTCGTTAATGTCCTGCACACGTATGTACCTCCGTTCATTCCATCGCACGGATAAAATACTGTTTTTAAATAATAAAAACTTTCAAGTGAACAAAACTACAAAATTCTGTATTTGTTTGCGTCTTCATTGGCAGCGAGGAGCTAGAGCGGGATGTGGAGTTTGAGGTTGTGGGCGAGGCCCCAGACAAAGCTCCGTCCCCTCAGACTACCCCTGAAGAGGTGAACAGCGTCACCAACGGCAACAAGGACTCCGCCCAGCCGTCCACCTCCTCTAAAGGTCAGCGGGAGACGAAACGTTGTTTCTTTTTACTTGGTTCACATCAGAGTGCTGCTGGTTCTCTTTAATGGCACTGAGTGGGGAGGTTTGTGCTACGTTGTATTATTCTTCCTGAAGAATAGATCTTAAAGATTGTAGATCCGCAACTGCACAAAACCACAACTCTTTTGAGCCAAACTGACCACTTGAACTTTATCAAGACGAGTTGTTTTAGTTTTCTGTTAACGGGGAAAAACAATTTGTAATGAATTTTTTTTTTCCCACCTGTGAATGCTGCTGTCCGCCACCTTGCAGCTCCAGCAGAGGACGATGACATCATGATCGTTGACTCTGAGGAGGAGAATGAAGGGGCGTCGTCCAGCACGGCAGCAGCGACGAGCGGCACCAAGAGGAAGCACTCGGACGCAGAAACTGGCGAAACCTCCACCAAGCGCCCGCGGACGGACCAATCGAGTGCAGCCGCTGCACCCACTGACGACGACGACGATGACGACATCATCACTCTGGACTAACCCCTCCCCCTCCGAAGGACTCAGAACTCTCTGAAGGCTTATTGTTTTTGAGTTAAGACTGCCAGTAGGTTTAAATAAAACACCTTTTATGAAGAACAATCGACTGCCCTGCTTCGCCTCCCGTCACGTCCTCCCCTCCCCTCTGTGTTTGTGCTTTCATACCCCCACCCCCCTCTCCTCAGACATGACGCTGTAAATAGATTCTACATTTTAAAACGTTTTGGAAAAGCTTTGGTTATTGTTATCGGTTTCTGGTCCCTATAAAATGCTTTTCTTGATGTTTTTTTGTTTTTTTTAATTTTTTTATAAATGTAATGTATTTCTCATCCTACATAAGTCAGGGGGGTTTTGTTGTTTGGGTAACAAGATGTAAAAAAAAAAAAAAAAAGTAATAATAATTTCAAGGATTGTAATATGGATCTCAGTCGTTTGTGCTGAGACGGTAACAGACAGGCCGGGGAGCCTGCCGCTCGTGGTTCTCATGGTCTTGTCTGTTGGTGCTGTTGATGTCCGTGTTTAGCCACGTTGTGCCGTGGGGTTGGGGGGGGGGGGTTAGTTTGCTACCTCTTTTCTAGAACGAATTCTGGCTGCAAATTCATAACCATTCCCTCCCTGACGGCTCCCTGTGGAACGGCACTGCGTCCCAAAGAGTCCCCGGCTAAGAACAAGCGGCTTAGTTCCAAGCTGGTAGTAGTTTAACATGAACACCTCACGGTTACGTTTTTTATTAGTACGACTCTGTTGCATTTTGAGCAAAGAGGTTAAATTTGTTTGGGCGGATCGAGACTGAACCTCGGACCCGAGCAAGAGAGGAGTTTGCCAGAACCTCTCGCACAAAACGCAGCCGGTTAGCTCATGCGGTCTTCTCCGATGTCACACACTGTCCACAATTTCATATTTCCTTGTGGTCTTGACTTGTTTGATAAAAGGCTATGAAAAAAAGACAATAAACTTGACAAAGGCACAGCTTCTCGTTGTCTTTTTTTTATTTGAGGATCTAGTTATTTTGAGAGCCTCTATGTTCTGGTTCAGAAAGTGACGTGAAGTAAACGTCTGTTGATGCTTGTTTTTGATTTCTTTTTGTTTACTAGAGCGTAACATGATTCGCATGAACCTGTGTTCTCTTGACGTTCTGAATAGATTAGTTTGTTCGCTCCAGGGGTTAAAGTTTTGACAATCATGTGGTCTGCTCCGTACAGAGTGTGACATTGTTTGAAAAGAGTAACCATGATGCAACACCACCCACCGCTCACAAACGCACGCACACGGACGGCCCTTTACTTTCAACGAGATTGATTTTCTAAATGTTTGATTTGATGACACGTCCATTCTCCGCCTGGCGATGAGTCGGGATGCGGGACGACGGTAGAGGATGGAAACGAAAACTGACAGAAACATAACTACAACATAGGTGATATTACAGCAGTATGAAGGGGGCCATTCTGCATAAGTACTGTTGCTCTTCGTACTTTAGTGAAATGCTGATAATACTTTCTCTCAAGTGAAATGTTGAATGCCGACTTCTATTGAAGTATAACACACAAATCAATTTATTTTAAGTAGAAATACTACAGTGTTTGATGCTCATTCCACCACTATTTAAAAGCAGAGTTATTAAAATGATTTTACAGGAAAATAAATATGTAAATTCCTGGATGAAAATGACTAGAAACTGGCATTGTACAGCAGTTGGGTAATTCAATATAAAGTTCAGAATTAAGGGGTTCAATGAGTTACCCAATTATTGTTATTCTCTATGACATTGCTATAATTCTTTTTTTATTAATATTACAATTAGTTTTTATTAGTATAACTAAATATATACATATGATTGTATATATATATATATATATACATACATACAAATATATATACACAAAAATAATTAATTCGTAAATTCGTAAAGCACATAACTCTATTATCATCATCCCCACTAACGCCCCTCAGTGGAGGCCGCTGATTGGTCAGCAATGTGTCAGCGCCCCCCTAGTTTCCCCACAGCGGCCTTATCTCTTCATCTATCGAGCAAGGACGTCTAACGGGGTTCAGTTGACGCAAAAGCTTCAGAGGAAACGGTTGTTGTTCGTGTTTTTACGGGTTTTTTTGCGGTCCCATTTTGAATGTGTGTAAAGCGAAAACCCTGCCCCTTCCCCCGCCTCCAGGCGAACGGTAGGAAGGCGGAGACGAGAAGAAAGCAGCCAGACGATAGTTTTTGTTTTGAACGGGGCTCCGCGCGGAGAGCTAACTTTCGGGTGGAGTTCAAACGACTAGCGTGAAAGCTAACCGAAAGTAAAATCAGCGCGAGGCTTTTTAAAATTCCTTCTAGCCCCCGACGTTCGCTCCATCAACATGGTGACTTTGTCGTCCGCAATGAGACCGTTCGCTTCCCAGCTCCGCCGACAGCTCGTCAGACACGCCAAGAGTCCCCGAGTGACGCCCGCCAGGAGATGCAACCTCTTGGCGTGCTCGAGCAAATATGTGCTGTCTCAGAGTGAGTACTGCGTCCGTCCTCCCGCATGTTTACTGCTTCTGTCCAGCGTGTCGGACACGGCAGCTCGCTGTCACGGGGGGGGGGGGCGGCAGAGGGACAGACAGACCAAATGTCTGAACCTGCGGTTCCTCTCGTACTGAGCACGAGGGGGGGGGGGGGGGGGGGCATGTTTGAACCCGCACACGGTGGCAGTGCGTGTGTCGGTGTCTCATTGAGGGGGCAAAAGGCCCGTCCTTGTGGTTCACCCGCAGCCTCGCTTAATGGTGACTTTTGTTGTCATCCGTAACAACGTGCATTGAGAGCAGGGAAAACCCGGACTGGAGCTCTCCCCATCACTGGATGTGCTCCGTTGACGCTGCTGTGTTTGAGACGGATCTCGGGCTCCGGGTTTTTTTTTTTTATAGGGGGGCCACCTGAAGCCCTCTGACCTACATCGGGGGCCCGTATGTTACATTATGTAATGTTGTGTTGGGGATGTTCTGTTTTGATGCACGCAGGACATTTAGAGCCTGTTTTTGTTCCGAAAAAAAGTGCCATTGTAAAATAATACCACAGCCTTTTATTATATTGTGCTGGTGTTGGCACACATTTTGTGCTGGTATTATTATCGCACTGGTCCCCTCAACAAAAATAATTCCTTTTGGAGTATTGGCATAATCGACAAAAAAAAAAGTACAACCAGATTAGCCACTGGTTAGCAACTGCCATTTTGACAAGACCAGTGGGCTATTCACTGACTCCTTTTTGTGTTGTGGATCAAAATGTTAAAATCTCTTATGCTTGTGTGATCCACATAATTTAGTTTTAGTTAATTTCACCTCAAATAAAACCCCATTGGAAGATGCGGAGGTGCTGGGTATTTTTGGACTCCTGGCACCACCCCACAGGAACATAACATCTTAAAATGCAAAACAAAATTAATGCATTTATAGGAGAGCGTTTATTTCCTTTACATGTTAGACCTCTGGTTATGAGTCATTTGCCTTCATATTAACAGTTAAATGTAGACACACAAACTTGTCTGACGAGTCCCAACAACTTCCTCACCACACCCGACAACATAATCCGTGTCTCGTTCACCATCTCATGCCAACAACAACCTCAGAGTCAACATGCAAAAACGGTTGAACGTGGAAAAGTAGTCCAGTGCAGTAGAGCATTTATGTTCAGCCGTGATAATAAACAAGTTCATATTTAACTTTAACAAGCTTGTTTCAATGGGCACAGTCTGTCCAAAAACTTTATGGGAGGACCTTTGATTAATCTTTGAAGCGGTCCACTGGAACTGAGGTATCTTGTCCGTCCAGTGGCCTGCCCCTTTGATCTGTCCTCATGCAATTTTTCTTTGTAAAGAGACATCTCTGGATACGCTTTCCTTTGAGTCTGATGTTTTTCACCTGAGGAACGAGGGGGAAACAGTCTGTGCTTTCCTGAAGTAGGAAGGCACACTGCTGTCATTTCAGCATGCAAACCTCTTCCAAAAACGTTCCTCCTTTTTAGTGGTGTAATGACTCTCTACGTTAACCTGTGAGTGTCGGACTGAATAGAGGAAGCAACGCTGAGTATTGGGGTTCACAAAACCTTTTTTTCTCATCGGGCACACACAGCTGTATCTGGGAACTCTCGCCTCGTGCCGCACCTCCTTTCTCTGTCGCTACTGCTTCTTTTGAGGGAAGACAGACAGACACACAGATTAACCCTCACCCCAGCTGAGGTTGATTAGACCTGTCCCAGCACCGTTCCCTGACCCCCCCCCCCCCCCCCCCCCCCCCCCCCCCCCGCTCCACCCACTCTGCAGCTGAGCCTAACCACACCCCGCTGCCACAAGTGGGTTTGGCAAACACAACACCATATCCTTCACTTATTAACCTAGAAGCTCTTGGGTAGAACTCGTCATATGAAGTTGTACGACACAAAAGAAAACCTTAACTGAAGAAACACTTATGTCCACTTACTTTACTCTTACTTTTTCCATGTAGGCAGTTGCCGAGGTTTGTGGATATTGTCTTGGGATCCTTTAGCGAGCAGCTGATACTTTACTTTGCTGCCCCCTGATTTTTGCAAGGATACAGTAATGTTAAAGATTTTTTTATGTGTTCTTCTTGTCGTTGAAATCAGCCATTGATTTCCATTCATATTTTCTTTAATACAGTAGGGTTTGGCTGTATGAGGGTTGCAACACTGTCCATACTGAAGCATCTGTTCCTTTAACATCTTTTGGGTGCACTTTTGTATTTTTAATCGATTTAGCAGGACTGCTTTATGGTAATATTGGATTTCTATATGTTTTTGTCTTCAATTTGATGATGATGCACTTTCACTTTTCATGTAAATTAACTCACTAATAAAGCTGAATAGGGAGTAACTCTGTTTTGAAACCAACCTCAAGTGGCCATTTTTGGAACCGCAGTTTATTTCGCACTTCAACTGGGGCTTCATGCCACTGTGACGGAGGTTGCCTACTTGGTGAAAACGCCAGTCCTCACACAGATGAAGAAGCAACAAATAAAAACGCCGCCATTTGGTGTTAACGTGCCAAGCGTTTAAGATATTAACCTCTGCTTTCCAACAGCCCTTTAAAATCTGAGTGAATTTACTGCTAATGCAAAACCAATATTTCCTAATGATGTCGCTGAACACTAAAGGTCTTCCTCCTGCTAATTGTGAAGCAGCTAATAGACATTCAATGTATCCATCACCCAACATGTCGTCACGGTAATCGTTTATCAAGCCGTGCTGTCCAGTGGAAAACTATTTGCCACTGTGAATCGTTGCAGGTCTGATATTGGCTGATAGAAAAATGCTTTTGTTTTTTTCATCCGTCCTGCTGACTAAATGGAGTGAGCGAGCATCTTGCACACGGACACAACAGCTGGCCGAACAGGCATTGCAGGAATCGGGCTGTCGTCGCAGCTGGCGTTTCAGAGCTCCTCATACGTTCATTCGTTTTCCAATTCGGGACATCTGGCGATCATGTGACACTCTATTCAGGAGCTGTACGGAGGCAGAAGAAAGTTCACCGGTTACCCGGTTATCAAAAAGGCTCCGTTGAAATCTGATGATGATGAAGTTCATCTCCCAGTCAGACCTGTTTGCCTCTCAGCGGAAACCTTAAGCCCCGTTCTGGATGACTGGAGAGGGATAAATAATCGACTGCGCTGCTTTTGTGCCCTTTGCCAACAGCACTCAAAAGATGTATTTCTATAGCTAACCGTTTGTCAGGAGAGAGGGAGACACTCCCTTTTAAACTGAGCTATTTTATGTGTTTTTTTTTAATAAAGTATACCATAAGTGGAGTGAATGTTTTTGTTGGTGGATTTCAAGGGTAAATAAGAAGGACTGAAGGGAGGAGTTTGGGGTAATTAGAAGTCAGGTCCGTTGGCCAGCGCTGACGGTCTGACCGGCCAGAGGTCCTGGTCAGATTTCCCTGCTGTGTAGGGGAGCTGGAGGCGTGCCAGACATTCCGTGTGTCACTTTCTGTACAGCCAGCCCACTTCTCTCTTTTTATTTTGTAATATCCTTGTAGGAAAAAAAAAAAAGACTAGAAGGAAGTACTATTCACTACTCGCTTGCTATTTCTTCATTTGGTTCCTTCAAACGGCTCAAGGAAGAAGGAAGGACTGTGTGTCAGTCCAGCACCGTGTAGTTTCTGTGTTTTAGTTTAAGAAACTCTGGCTCTTTTTGTGTGAAAATGGACTGTCTTACAATGCAGGAAGCAGCCGAGTACTGCATGAAAAGTAGGTGTCAGCTTTTTTCTTTTATTTCTTCTTTTTACGACCTTTTCACGAGTAGTTCGAAGTTCAGATTTTAGTTTTTACATGCAAAAATTCTCTTTTCTTCTCCTTCGCCTCCTCCAGTGCATCCCATGTGGCAGGGACCCCTCGCGGTACCAGGAGGCGATCGCCAGTCCCCCATCGACATCGTTGTGCGAAAGAGCGTCTTTGACTCAAAGCTGAAGCCCCTGGTCACCAATTACGACCCGCAGACCTGCCAACAGATCTGGAACAACGGCTACTCCTTTCTGGTCGAGTATGATGACACCACAGACAAGTCCAGTAAGTCCAAAAAATTAAATTAAAAAAAACTGAATATTTATTAAAAGCTTCAAAGTAGTAGAAATTCCTCACTATTGAACACTAGATTTGGAGCAAGCCCTAGTCGTCCTTTTAGATCTGAATGGATTGTAATGGAAACTCTGCGGGAGGAATGCCTTGTTCTGATCTACACAGGAGGTTTATTCCCCCCCCCTTTTAAGAACCATCCTGTAATCAATGCTACACATAAAGCTGCTCATAAAAACCACAACCGCCACGTGTGTCTGGTGACTGTCGTGTGACTCATGCGTGTCCTGACCTCAACTGGTTGAGGTCAAAACGCACACTGTCTGGAAAGTGTTCTCATTTTTGGCTACACCTACATGCTACACAAACACTATTATAGCTTTCCAAACCATCAAAAACAAATTCCAAAATGCTTCAAAGCGAGCCGCCTCACGTGCCCGTCGGAGCCTCGTCTGGTGCCGAGAGAACAAAAAACAGATTTATAACGGTTAATGTTGAGAGCGGTGTTTTATTAACTGTGAAAGGGAATGGCTGCAGGTACATTAACTCCAGATTCAGTCTTCAAATTAGACTACAACAATGTGCAGCAGTGTCTCCTCCTCCTTGTCTGTTGGTAGTGTCACTGCGGCCGGTTAACAGGTGTAATAAAAAGTAATTGCTGCATTGGTGATCTGCTAAACAATAGTTTTCTGGATGTTTTAGGTCATTGTTAGCGCTTGAACAAGCTGCCCTCAGTGTGGGATTGTTTCCTCCTTCTAAAGAAGGCGTGGGACGCACTTCTTTTTGAAACGGACTGTGAAAGTCAAGGTGCACTGATCTACATGTCCTTCTACTTTGCGGCGCAGCGCTGAAAGGAGGCCCCCTGCAAGACCAATTCCGGTTGTGCCAGTTTCACTTCCACTGGGGTGAGAGCAACGCCTGGGGGTCAGAGCACACGGTGGACAGGAGGCTGTTCCCCGCAGAGGTACTGTGCTCTGACGTGCACGGATTAGCCACACATCGTTCCTACAGGGACACCGAGATGCTGCGTATTCTGTCATATTGTATAGATGACATAGAAAAAGGACATTTTTAATCCTTTTGGGAAGTTATTTTCATTTACCTCACAATATTGTCAGCATGTACAGGGGGCGTACACAATATTAAGGGGCGGAGTGACATCCCCATGAAATAACATTGATGATGTTAGATCCAAAGGAGAGATAAATGGTCCAAGCCATTATATCAGCCAATATTAGCTTATTGCAGATACATCTGTTGCTCTTCATGTCACACTATGGGACCGTCCTGTCTCGAGACCACAAAGGTAGCAGTGTCCCGGTCTGTGCTGCAAAGCAACGACATTGTGCTCAGCTTTATTTATTCATATTATGAAGCAGGTACCGGGTTAGACTCGTGGTGCCGCACCGGTGTCTCATTACATGTAACCGCAGTACCTTTGGCATCTTTAGCTTCTCGCCTGCTTTCTGGAATAATGTAGTATGTTAAGCACAGTCACATGCAGGTATGTGTGTGACCATGTGACCAGTGTTCAGTGGAAAAAGACGAGAGAGAGAGAATTCTCCCAGGACCAAATGGTCTCTTGAGGGTTAAAAGGGGAAATGGAAGGAAATTAATGCAACACTACACTGTTCAAACAACGTAAATGTTGACTTACTTTTGCAGTCCCATTAGTTTTTTCTATTCACGTGTCCTCCTTGAAATCCCTGGAAAAGTACTGAGAGTATTGTATCGGGGGGGGGGGGGAGGGGATCGGTGAAAGTTTGGAGCGGAACAATGGTTTATCCCGCTGCGTCCACATTCTGCCGGTTGTACAGCCGGTTATCGGGCATGCCGCCAGGAGCTTTGCGGTGTTCGTCTTTGCACCATTAAAGTAAAACACCGGCAGTGCGTGAACATGTTCTCTCGGATCACGGATCATCTATTTTCATAGCGTCCCATTAGTTTTAGCGCGCATGTGTACATGTGTACAGGTTCCACTGTGCGTGTGTGTCCTCTACCGAGCCCTTGTTGTTGGGAATGTGTCGCTGTCGTCGTTGTCACTCGGCAGTCTTTGTGTGTGCAGAGGATCAAGTTCCAGTCCTGACGGACAACTCTGTCAGGGTTTTCCACAAGGCTATAGAGTAACCAGCTTACTCAATGGGGGGTACTCATGCCACTAATCCATCGTACACCCGCTAATTATCCCCTGTCGGTGCAATCCACACAATTTCTCAATGTGTTTTGACATTTTTCTTATATTTCTTAAACGCAGAAGACGACTTATCGCTCTCTCCTCTCGGCCTCAGGACTCGACCTCTCAGCTGAGCGTGCGCACACATTCTGTATGAATGAGTGTAGATAAATGGACAGGCTCTATCTTAACGAGCATGTTCGGGGCTATGGAAAGCTCTGCTTGTGTCAGTCGGTGTTACTGTGTGAATGATTTAAAGCTCGAAATCTACGTTGTGAATGATATATTAACCCTTCATCTGTTGTCCGCTGGATCGTAGAAAATAATGTCTGCTCCTAGTTTCCACACGCCCTGAGTTTTACGTCCATTAGTGGTATTTTAAATGAGTTTGTGTTTTTGGGTTGTAGTGGATTTTATATATATTTGCACATGCAGATAAGAGAAGTTTATGTTTTAAAGTAATACATAAAGAAAGATATGATAATTAATTTGGGATATTATGAGGAATATTCTGGAGGAATGTATTGTGAAACATAAGAGAGGATCACTGTTTTATTATTCTGTTTTAATGACAAATGTAATGATTAACTGTATGATGCATGAGAATGAATGAATGTTTTATTGTTTAGACAATAGTTAAAATGGATGCCGATTGAAACCTAATGTGTTGCTTTTATTCTGAAGGCAGGATAGTGGGTTTTATTCTGAAGGGGAACTGCCTGTCCTTGACCGGAAGTGTGAACTTTGACCTCGCCAGCTTATCAATTGGCTTAGCGAACAGAACTGCGGCATCCTTTGAACTGACCAATAGAACTAACCTTTAGGTGTGAATTCATTTGCATGACCAGACTAAAGACCGAGCATTTGTTCTGGGGAGACATGGTTCTACTGGTCTGGAGACATGGTTCTACTGGTCTGGAGACATGGTTCTACTGGTCTGGAGACTCGAGACAGCCCCGGTCTGGTGCTCCTTGGGAGCTGCAGTCCGTCTGTGGAGAGTTCCTCCTTTCTGGCCCCACGATCGTGAACGCTACATGAGTATTATCTTTGCCATTAAATATTGTTAAACTTTAACTCATTGAATCCTGAATTTCCTGTGGCCACGGGACCCGGAGCTTTGAACACAAATCTTAGTGTCAAAAAAAGAAAAAGACAAAGTTTAGTCAAGTTTCCCCCCCCCCCCCCTCGCTCTGTATCTATTCTCCTTTCTTTAAACAAAAAAGTTAACAATACTTATTTTTTCAGTTGAAAGAATAAACTCTACGAATAAATAAAAAGAAATTAGTGGGTCATCTGGAGTACAGAAGGAGTGGGCCGGGGATCAGGGTCGAAGGCGTGAAAAAGATCACAGTCAAGGTTTACAGTGTCACACACACACACAGACTCAGACTCCTGATATGTGTGTACGCTGTTTGTGTGTTTTCAGCTCCACTTGGTCCACTGGAACTCTGACAAGTACAGTTTGTTTGAGGAGGCCGTGATGGAGGACAACGGGCTGGCTGTCATTGGAATCTTTCTTAAGGTACAACACACTTGGAAGTGCCTGCAATAATAACGCATTGACTATATGTGCTCAGACACGTTTCAGTCCGGCTTGTTGACACCGTCTCGTGCACATTCTGCAGTTCGTTGACGAGGCGACACTGTGTGTGTGTGTGTGTGTGTGTGTGTGTGTGTGTGTGTGTGTGTGTGTGTGTGTGTGTGTGTGTGTGTGTGTGTGTGTGTGTGTGTGTGTGTGTGTGTGTGTGTGTGTGTGTGTGTGTGTGTGTGTGTGTGTGTGTGTGTGTGTGTGTGTGTGTGTGTGTGTGTGTGTGTGTGTGTGTGTGTGTGTGTGTGTGTGTGTGTGTGTGTGTGTGTGTGTGTGTGTGTGTGTGTGTGTGTGTGTGTGTGTGTGTGTGTGTGTGTGTGTGTGTGTGTGTGTGTGTGTGTGTGTGTGTGTGTGTGTGTGTGTGTGTGTGTGTGTGTGTGTGTGTGTGTGTGTGTGTGTGTGTGTGTGTGTGTGTGTGTGTGTGTGTGTGTGTGTGTGTGTGTGTGTGTGTGTGTGTGTGTGTGTGTGTGTGTGTGTGTGTGTGTGTGTGTGTGTGTGTGTGTGTGTGTGTGTGTGTGTGTGTGTGTGTGTGTGTGTGTGTGTGTGTGTGTGTGTGTGTGTGTGTGTGTGTGTGTGTGTGTGTGTGTGTGTGTGTGTGTGTGTGTGTGTGTGTGTGTGTGTGTGTGTGTGTGTGTGTGTGTGTGTGTGTGTGTGTGTGTGTGTGTGTGTGTGTGTGTGTGTGTGTGTGTGTGTGTGTGTGTGTGTGTGTGTGTGTGTGTGTGTGTGTGTGTGTGTGTGTGTGTGTGTGTGTGTGTATGCAGTTTAGATTGTAACCGCAATCCAGATTAATGTCTAATCCTTTGTGTAGGTGGGAAAGCGTCACGAGGGGCTGCAGAAACTGGTAGACGCTCTGCCGGCTATCAGACACAAGGTTAGTCCACATGCACGCACGCACGTACACACACACGCACACACACACGCACACGCACACACTTTTATGAAGCCCATTTAAAATCTAGTAATGATTGGTAAATACTGGCGCCCTCTAGTGGTTCAGTAGACACCACAGGACTGGCCAGACAGCCAGACCGGCCCCTCACAGCAATTATATTTGTGTATGTACACTACCGTTCAAGTTTGGGGTCACCCAGACAATTTTGTGTTTTCCATGAAGACTTTTATTTATCAAATGAGTTGCAAAATGAATAGAACATAGTCAAGACATTGACAAGGTTAGCAATAATAATTTTTATTTGAAATATTAATTTTGTTCTTCAAACTTTGCTTTCATCAAAGAATGCTCCATTTGCAGCAGTTTTATAGCTTCTCTCACTAGCATAACTGTTTTCAGCTGTGCTAACATCATTGCACAATAGTTTTCAAGGGTTATCTAATCATCCATTAGTCTTCTAAGAACACAATGTACCATTAGAACACTGGAGTGATAGTTGCTGGAAATGGGCCTCTATACACCTATGTAGATATTTCATTAAAAACCAGACGTTTCCACCTAGAATAGTAATTTACCACATTAACAATGTATAGAGTGTATTTCTGATTAATTTAATGTTATCTTCATTGAAGAAAACAGTGCTTTTCTTTGAAAAATAAGGACATTTCTAAGTGACCCCAAACTTTTGAACGGTAGTGTATGTATGTGTATATATATATATATAGATAGATAGATATCTTTCTTTCTTTTGAGAAGTCATTTACAGACCACTACAGTACTGGGTGCCAAAGATGTACTTCCTACATTTTACATTATTTATCACTTACGAATTGGCCACTTTAGAATAAACGCTTCTTAATGCTACAACAGTATTAGTTACTAATGTAAGTTATATAAAGATAGTCTTTAATAACTATGTCTATATATCTTGCTGTACATGTTTAAGGTGACTGACTGGAGGTCAAAGCTTACTACCCGTGTTTGACATCCCTGCTACTGTTCCGCTTATCGCTAATAATGTCTGATACGGTTTGTGTTTGTCCATTAAAAGGACACGCGGCTGTTGTATAACACTCATTGTGTTGGACTCGCGTGACATATTTTATAATGGATCATGATTAGATAATGATGGTTGTAGTATTTAGATTATGGCGACAGTCTTCTGTCATATCTGTGCTGTAATGATACGGAAGTCCCAGGAACAGATTGGGATTTTAGCAAAAAATTTTACAATCGTCATATGAATATTTTAAATATCTTAGCAATTGTATTTTATTTCATTATATATTAATATTATTGGCTGCACGGTGGTGTAGTGGCTAGCACTGTCGCCTCACAGCAAGAGGGCCGCGGGTTCGATTCCCGGTCGGAGCGGTCCTTCTGTGTGGAGTTTGCATGTTCTCCCCGTGGCAGCGTGGGTTCTCTCCGGGCTCTCCGGCTTCCTCCCACAGTCCAAAGACATGCTGCAGGTTAATTGATCTCTAAATTGCCCATAGGTGTGAATGTGAGAGTGAATGGTTGTATGTCCCTACATGTGCCCTCGATGGACTGGCGGCCTGTCCAGGGTGTCCCCTGCCTTCGCCCTATGTCAGCTGGGATAGGCTCCAGCGCCCCCGCGACCCTAATGAGGATAAGCGGTATTGAAAATGGATGGATGGATGGATTAATATTATTTAAATATTAGAACCTTTTGTGTTAAAAGCTATGATCTTGCTTGTCTCTTTCCCCCTAACATTACAATAATTAATCTTACAGGACAGCGTAGTGGAGTTTACCAGGTTCGACCCTGCCTGCCTGTTACCCGCCAACACCGATGACTACTGGACCTACCACGGCTCTCTGACCACGCCCCCTCTGACCGAGTCCGTCTCCTGGATCGTCATGAAGCAGCACATAGAAGTCAGCCACGACCAGGTGCGTAATATCCACGTTCCCATTCACAATAGCACATTCTGAGGGTTGTAATCAGATGTTGTTCTGCTGCCTCCAAGTGCCCAAAATAAATCAGTCGAGCACCCAACACAGCCAATATGAAGGGGGGCACTCACTGTCAGCCGGACTCCTTTTTTCATTTGGCATTTCTGTCTTTCTAGCTGGCGGTCTTCCGCAGCCTCCTCTTCACCTCGGCTGAGGAGGACGTACAGAAGAGCATGGTGAACAACTTCCGCGTGCAGCAGTCCCTCTGCGGCCGCACCGTCCGCTCTTCCTTCACTCCTTTCCTCCAGGAGGCTGAAGGCGACAAGCACACTCACTGACGCTGCTGGAGCCAGTACTCCCAGTGACTCGGCTCCGCACTGAGGCCCAAACTACCTTTTTACTCTGTGAGCAACTCTCCACACTCCTTTTTACAAACAAACTGTCACGACACAATGTTCCCCCAGAGGATCTTTAGTGACACTTAGTGCTGTTTTTCTTTTCAAGGAGTGAACCGATTTTCTTTTTTTTCTTCTTTTCTTACAAACCAGTTTCACATGAAGGATGCTGGGAAACTTTGGATTTTTCAGATTTTGGTTTGAGTACTTGCAGACCATCAAACAATAAGGGAAGGTTGCTGTGGGTGGGGGGATATGTAGCTTAAATTACTTTATTATTAACAGGAATTGTGTTTTATTATACGGGGACATTCAGTTACTGTGCTCCACAGCACTGTGTGCTGGTCACAGTCGGTACTACAGCAGAGTCTGCTCTGACTTCCTCATTACTTTGTTATCTCTAGAAGAGTAGTGCAGCTGTTTACAGCAGACAGACTACACAATACATAACATAAAGGTCTAATATCATCAAGAGCTTTTTAAAAACAAACAAACACAATTCATGTGTGGTGGGTTGTTGGGTTTTTATTAACTTTGTCATCTATACATTAATACGATTTAGAATGTATGTTTTATTTTTTATCTGTTACAAAGAGATTATACTGTATACATGTTTTAAAGGAACTCTTACCGAGCCCTGGGGTTTCTACTACTATTAACATGTTACGATTGCTCACACAGTTACAGTTGTTACAGTAGCACAAACGCACACATGCATTATTCAGATTGAAAGTAGCGTGTCGTTTCTTTTGTTCTTCTGTAGTTTCATCTACCGTAACCACAGTGCCTTAAACCGGTAACTGACAGGACTTTCAGGTCGGCTGATTGATTCAAGTCTCGATCAGTCTGTCCGGTTTGGTTGGCTTTCTGATGGGCTGACGTTAATCAAAGATAGGATGAGATTTAAATGTCACTGTTTTGGTTCGAGGAAAGGGCCGAAAGAGTACCGAGGACTGTAACTGATTGTATGCATTTTCCATCGGAATGTGAAGGACGCTACCATGAGTCGCCGTGGTAGGGCTGGATAAAACAAGGTGACTAGAGTGGGACCAACGGCCCACAGCAGCCTCGCGTATCGTCTCGCTGGTGTCGACAAATCTGGATTTATCGGGGCTCTCGCCCTCCATAACTCGCTCAGGACTATGAAGTGTGTTGCTGGGGTTTAACTGCCATATACCGCCTAAGTCAAATTGTCATCTAGTACTGCAGCTGCTGTTAGAAAATTGGGAATGTTTGTGATTTTAGTTCTGCCAAACAACTTTGAAAAAACTACAGCTCCCGAAGAAAATGTACAAGGGCCCCCACCTTCCACAGCATTCATTGTTATTCCAGACTTGCCTGAGATGAGTGCTTGTGGGACATGGTGTTTGTTAAAGGCCACTATAATATATTATGGTAAATAAACAAAGATTTTAGGTATTTATACCAAACAGGATTATTAGTTTGCATATAGTGTCAAAGGAAAGTTCCTTTTTGCCTGCAGCTCTGTCAGCAACACCTAATGTACCTAATCCAGAGCGCCCGCAACTCTGTGTGTGTGTGGATCCACCTAATCCAACAACGCTGCACACAAAAGATCGAGAGCCGGATTATGTAATCTTGCATCGTGTAAGTATGGCAGACCGCCAGCGTTGGCTCACCCGATGAACCTCCTCACTATGCAGCATGAATATGAAAAGAGAGAAGTGAAAAAGCTAGGAGGAAGGGGGAGTGGAAGTGAAAACTATAATTGCACTAAAAGCCGTGTATCTGGCCTCTTCTACGTTTATGATCTGCGTGTAAACGCACAGTTGGGTTGAGAAGCTCCCGGCTGTCTGTATAATCCCCCCGAAAAGAACAATGCAACTGGCCCCCCACCGCTATAGAAATAGCCGTTGCTCCCTTCCTGCATGGACGCTCATATCAGGCATACCCACCCAGCAGGAAGCCGCCTTCCCCCCCCCCCCCCCACACACACACACACACACACACACACATACACACGCGCTGAATAGACTCAACTGGATATGCGTCGAAAAGGATTTGCTTCAGATTTGACCACAAAGACGCCGAAGGAGTGTCCTTGGTGTGGAAGAAGTGTGTGATTCCACTTCTGGGAATATTGCATAATTGCCTTTTTATGATGCAATACTGAATCTATGTTCAATGTATTTGACTAACATGGAGACAAGGGACCCGGCACTACCTTCATCTTGTACAGCTGTATTGTTGTTGACTCATTTCAAATGTGCACCAAGATCATCATGTGCCTTCATGTTTCGTGGCATTTTACTCATGTTAAAAACAACAACCTTTAATGCAATGTATGTCAATATATTCCAGTACAAATGTTCAATCTTATTGTCAAAAGCTGGAAAGCATCAGAAATCAATTTATCATGACTTTGGTCATCGAAGGTTTAATATACATGGTGTTTTTTTAACATCTCCATACTTGTTTTTTGTTTTTTTACGTCTTTAACATCTCCATACATGTTTTTTTCCTGCCTATAAACGTATTACAGAATACTGCCATCTTGCCGTTCTCCACCTTGGGTACAGCTTTCCCTGCCGCCTGTAGCTCAGAGTGATGTTTTAGCAGGTGTACACTGTATGCATTGTATATTTTAACTGTTTGTTTGAATAGCGGGTAGCCCAGATTTCTGCCCCGCAGGGCTTCGCCGGGGGCCCCCTCTCCCCTCCCAGCATGCTTTGCTCCACCTGGATGGCTCTTTTACAGGCTCCCCCGTCCAGGATGTGTTTTGTTCCAGAGACCCCTGCTCCTGGGGTTGAGGGGCGGGGGGGGGGGGGGTAACGCATGATATAAATGAAAAGATAGAAAGGGGTATATTAATAGGGTGGTATTTAACAATAAAGTAACAATTGATGTCAAAAGCATGTATATCTGTGTATTTTTGTTATTAGTAGAAAGTTTGTTTTGAGCGCTTTTACGCTGATCCATTTCAATTGTCATGACACCTGTGTAAACTTATAACCACACCTGAAACGCTGAAAAACACCAAGCTGCAGTCTGAGGCCTTCAAAAAGTGCTGCTGCACAAACCGTCTCTCTCAGGAATGTATACATCCCCCTCCTCCCTGTTGTTCTGTCCCGCAGGACCACCTGACCCTACTTCTCTCTGAGCCTGAACCGGGCCAGGAACTAGTTAGAAAATAGAAAGATATACCGACCACTGCCTCTCTGTCTCCCCACCTCCCACCCTCTCCTCAGCGATACCTTTGAAGCCCCCTGACTCCGAGAGGGGATGTTTGGTGGCCCCCGCCCAGACGCCTGTGGTTACTGTTACCACGGCCTGGGCCACCTGATTGAAACCAAAGATACAGCGGTTGAAGCCGAGTTCTCGGTGTGCGTTTATTGTGCTTGGCGTGTCTGAGTATACAGGGACGCACCAGTCGGTCTCTACTGGGCTTCCCCTTATTGTACCAATGGACAGACTCGCTGGAGACCCCCAGCGCTTTGAACTGCACAATGTGTGTGACTCTAAGCATGCATGCATCTTTGAAAGGAGGTGAATGAGCAAAAAATAAATGAAAAAAATGTAACTGAGGGAACCGTTGTCTTGTTGGAGTTGAGGACAGGCGGGTTGATAAGGCAATTGTGTCCATAAACGTGGTCCTTTTTGTATCGGAACACTATGTCATCATTAAAAATTATGTTTTCTTATTAGCCAACAATGCACTAGTCTGCCTCGGAAAGCTTTCTAAATTCCCTAATCCTGTCTGTGGCCCTGAAGAGGCACACAACATATTTTTAGTTTTCTAAAACGGATGGCTCTGCAGTTAAACAGTTTATGTCTCTTAAATGTTATGTATATGATATGTAGAGCAATATGTCATCCAAGAACTATTTGCTCTGTAAAGATGGAGTAACCCGAGCAGAAAATGAAGTCGCCCTCTATGGGTGTTTAGACTCTTTAATCTCGCGTGCCTTTTAGCACCCGTCGCCGCGAGCGTGCCCCACCGGCTAGCTAACAGCCGCCGCGCTTGCACCGCTCTAATATGGCGGTTACAGCCAATAACGACGCCCCTACCGGCTGCGTCTTTCCATTAGCGTCTTTCCATTGACCCTCAGGTCAACACCGTTAGCTCTTTTGCTGTTGTTTAGCGCTGTTGGCGCCCGCAGCCGTCTGCATGTTGAGAGCACAGGATAAGCACTCTGGCGGTTAGCTACAGCAGCAGCGCAGAGCATGTGTCATTGAGACATAATATATATTACAAACTGTTATGAAATCCGTTGAGATATTTTCCAGATTGCCGTGACATTTCGTACTGATATGCGTAGTCCCCGTGGGATGAATCTTAAAAACATTGGCGTGGTCAGCCACAGCTGCACTTTGTATTTTTGCGCTAACTAGCAAACGTTAACATACTCAACTAAGACGGTTAACAATGGTATTTAAAAAAAGAAAGAAAAGGCCTGTAAATAAATTCAACCAGCAACAATTTCTCCGTTCCAATGTTTTTGTGGAATGGGATGTTGCTGTTGAACGTTGAACAACCATCTGCAGTGGTAGATACCACCTTATGGTATTTCACATGTGAAATCTCCCACGACCTCGCCCAGCGGCCATCAGCAGCGAGATGAAAAGGAGAAGACGAAGGTGGTCATGTTCTAATAAGAGAAGTCGTCTTCCTGCTGTCCTTTCTGTTCTCTGTCTGAGGGGAACTCGTTTTACATCAACAACCCAAGAACACCTCCAGTTCTCCATACAGGCGGGAATTCAAACAGGAACCCAACAACGAGGGGCCCTTCTCCCTCTGAACTCCAAGCCAGCTGCTCTTCCTCTTGTTTGGTGTTTCAGATATTTCAGACAGAGGACTTCCGTCCTATGTGATCAATGCTTTGACTTTAATGCCGCGTCTGAACCGGTTTGCTCGAACGCATTCGCGAGGGCGCCTCATTTTACGATAACGCATCCGAACTTGCTGAATTGTCCGTAGCTCGAACTGAAATTTGCTTATATAGCATCTTGCGGAATTTCTCCAAACCAAAAAGTATGCTGTCAGGACTATTTTTACCACGCGACAATACACATACGGGTTAACAAAAGGGGTGAAAGAGTCGGACTTCTAACTGGCTTGGATTGGGGGCAAGTGAGGCTTCAGAGGGATTATTTCTGTATCGGTCTTCACGTTAGATTTCCAGGAAAATCCTGCATAGAATACCTTTTATTAACACAGTCGAGTTTGCTCATTCAGTTTCATTGTAAAAGGGAACATATTCTTAACTGCCTCTAAATGATAGCCACTTTAAAACAAATGAGGGGATGGTTTAGCCACTCTTTTAAAAGATATTGCCAACAAGCGTTTCTCCTTTTGGCTCTTTTGTGGCTTCTCGGCGGCGGGTCCTTCCACAATGTTCACCAGCTACTCGCTGCCTGTGCGCTGTTTGGTGGAACAAGGTTGAACCAAAAGCATTGACATTAGCTCAGGGTGCTAAAACACTATGCTGTGGGTTTACGTCACTGTGACCTTACACATATTAATGTGATCCATTTTATATATAAAAAAAAAAAAGAAGATAAATGCAGCTTTAAAGCATTTACTGCTAAGAAAAAACATGTAAAACGGGTTTTGAAAAGCTTTCACCCCCTCATCCAATGCCGAAACTGGATTAGGCAGCTGTATTGAATGATATTGTTTTCTACCTATGCAGTTCTCAGGCTTTCCCAAAGTGTCATCAGAAACCGTGAGCAGTACTAAAAAGCCTTTGTGCCTGTTGCCAAGTGTTGTGTCGGGCGGATCAAATGTTTGTGTGTTTGTGTATTCGATGGTTTCCGTGGTCAGCCGACATGCGGATTCCCTGGGAGAGGAGCTGGAAATAGTGGATGTTACTACAGCTGCATGACCTCTCCCACACCCACATCACAGAGTCACGGCTTTGTTTACGGACCTTTTCCCATCGGCTCAGGGTTCCCATATCTGCAACACTTATCATGGGCGGATTATGAAGAACTGGGCTCCTGGGCACCGACATGCAAAAGGCCCCACCACTTCCCCTACATAGGAGAAGGACACTGAGACTTTATAGTCGTTTAGCTTCTTTTTGTTGTTGTTTTGTGTCTCTTTGTGGTCGTTACGCATTTCTCTCTGTGGTTGTATGTCTCTTTGTGGTAATTTTGTGTCTCTTTACTGTTGTTTCGTGTCACATTGCAAGTGCTTTGGACTTTTTGTTGTTATTTGTCTGTGCTAGTTTTGCGTATCTTTATAGTCGTTTTAAGTCTTTTTGAGGATGTGTCTGTCACGTCCGGGCAGAACACAGGACACAAATACAGGGTCTTCCAGGTAAAGTTGTCTTTATATGTAAGACTGACTCTCCAAAAAGTAAAAAGGATGATCAAAAAACAAAGATCACTCCATAAAAACTGGAGGCACTACGAAAGATTATCTAAACCAAAATCACCCCTTACGGAGGAAACAAATGACTATGAAAACTTTAACAAACAACCAAAATCTAAGACACAAAAACTTACAAAATCAAAATCACTCTCTGGGAGGAATCCAATGAAAACAGAAAACGATGGCTTGGTAATTCAAGACTTGGTACAATGGCAGGGCTAGGACGCAAGGACAGAAACGAACACACTGGCACAGGACAAGGGAAGACGTCGACTATAAGTACACATGAGGGAAGTGGAGACAGGTGGACACAATCAGGAATCAGGGAAGACAATCAGACAGGTGACACATGAGGAAGGACAAGGAACCTGAAACGAGAGGAGAGTTACTATTTCAAAATAAAACAGGAAATGACAAGACAAAAAGACCCAACAAAATAAAACAAACCCAACAACTTCACCGCGGTGCGACAGTCTCTTTATGGCCATTTTGTGTCTTTTTGTTGTTGTTTTGTGTCTCTTTACGGTAATTTTGAATCTCTTTGTGGTTGTTTTACCTCTATTTATAGACATTGTGAGTCTTTTTGTGTTCTCTTTGCAATTGTTTTGTGTCTTTGTGTTTTTTTTATTCTGTGTGGTCATTTTTGTGTTTATTTCTGGTGGTACAGGTAGACACACAAACATGTCTACATCAGTGGAGCTGAGGTGGAGCAAATTGGCAGCTTTAAGTTCCTGGACCTCAGCATCACAAACAATCTGACAAGGTCACCACACACAAACGTCTATATTTCTTCAGGAAACTTAAGAAGGCAGAATTCCCGTTCTTGTCAACTTTTACGGAGACGCAGTAGAAAGCATAGAAACTAATCTGAGTGCAAACATTACAAACTGGCAGGGGATGTGCACGGCCCCGGACAGGGGGGCTAAAACCGCCCAGAACATCATTGCCCCCCATCTACTGAGCATCCGGAATATTGTTGAGAAGAGGTGCCTGCGAAGAGCTAAAGAGACATCAAAACACAAAACTCACCCCAGCCACAAGCTGTTCACCCTGCTGCCGAACCACCAGCCTTCAGAAATGGGTCCTGTCCTCTGGCTATAAGATTGCTTAACTCATCCTCCACCCTCTATATATAATATAGTTGTTGTTCTCTTTCCTACGCAGCAAATTGGGACTACGATCTAAATTCCATTGTGCAACCCTTTTTTTGTAGGTGTTGGGCTGGGGGGCCTTGACACTTTTGGCCCCTGAGCCATTGCCTGATATGTATGTTCAGTATTTCATCCATTGCCCTTGTGAAAGGTCCCACATAAAGAGTTTTAACATGCATAAGTCATTGTTACATTCATTATGAGACATTAGTACCACAGAGGACCAGTACTGACATCAGAGACCGAGTCAGTGGGTCAGACTTTGTGGGAAAAACCTGGATTGTTTATTATTTATTAGTCATAACTTTCGGAGCTTTTCACAGCTGCAGATACGAGTGAAAAAACTGCAGAGAAAACAAACACTGAAGAAGAAACGTCAACGCACCGCGTGTACGCTATTTTTTATTGCAGTATGTGTAAGCAGCATCATGGCTACCAATCACCAGCAGCATAGTGTCCGTTGGTTTGGTACCAATACCAAAAATGTCTGTAATCACAATGATGGGGGGGGGGGGAGGGGCTGTCAACGTGGTGCAGAGTTGAGGGTGTTGACCGCTGTGATAGCATTGCTTATGTTACAAAGGTAGAACATAAATTGCATAGAGAATTGGTTGATGTAAGCAGAAGTGACTTGGAGGGTCACAGGGCCAGAGAAGACAACCTTGAGACGGCCTGAGTATCTAACGTAGATAAGAACAAATCGCAATGTGCGTGAGAGAGACGTTTTCTATGATTCTGCCACACTAACTTCTGTTAAGAATTGATACATTATGTTTGTGAGAAATTAGGAAATTAGGTTATTTTTGGGGACTTTTTCCTGATCCGATGTGAGGTCCTGGGACAGGGATGTCGTATGTGTACAGATTGTAAAGCCCTCTGAGGCAAATTTGTAATTTGTGATATTGGGCTATACAAAATAAATTGAATTGAAATTGAATTGAATTAGAAATATGCTTACTGTGCAGAAACAGAAACAGGTTTAGACTGGTTTAGATACTGTTTAGCCCCACACTGTCTTCTCATGATTTTTTGTTGTGTTTCTTTAAAAAAGGGGTGTAACTTTCCGGTGTGTATAAACTTATGCCACAGACTACCCTGAGTAGCTGTCTCATACTTTGACAATTTTGATTTCAGAGACTTTATTTTTCATTTCCCAATTGACATAGAAAATCTTCCATCACACCACTGAGGGGAAGAAACTGTCCCTGAGCCCGCTGGTCCTGGAACGGAGGTTCCTGTAGCGCCTCCCAGAGGTAAGGAGGGCAAACAGTCTGTAGATGTTCTTCAGTCTCCTCATTGTAACATTAGTCCACAAACCAGGACTTTGACCCATGCTATGTGTAGAAACTGTGCAGATCTGTGCAGATCTCTGCCAGCGTGTCTGCAACGACCAATGCTTTATGAATCCAACTAACCCCCCTGTCTAGGCGTGGTAAAACAAATGTACTTATTCAAACCCCGGTGGTGGATGCAGGCAACCTGCTAAAAGTTGTTAGCGGTTAGCCAAACACAGCACCACAACAATGAAAATGAGCTGGTACAGCAGTGTGTGCGCTGCTAACTCCGTTAGCTGTTATTCCCCTCGCGTGGGCCCAGAGTAGCAGATGGTGGGCTTGGAAATACACCGGGGTTGGTTGATCACGAGTGGCCCCAGTTGGCCGGGGCCCGTTCAAGAGTAGTGAGCTAGGAGTCAGCAGGCAGCCAATGGCAGCATAAAACAGGCAATAAAAGCTACGGGTTTATAAAGACAGACAGACACAGTGTATCGAGCCAGGGACGGCAGACATGGATTAAGGCATATTGGCGTCTCTTGATCTGGGGATCGACCTGAGACGAAGGTCCTGCATTCTTCAGGCTTTGTGTAGACGGACAGAAGAGACAATATCGGAACGGATGCTCCCTTCGGGCTATCAGACCAATAAAGCATGACCTTGTCCACCTGGTCTAAGCAAAGGAAATAGTCTGTCTGTGGCTTTTACCAGCGGATGTGTTTGTATGTATTAAGAACAGATGTATGTGTGTGTCTCTCAGGAGGCTTTCATAGTCCACCTCTGCAGAGCTTCGAGACTATTCGTGTTCATATACAGACGCTTGTGCTTCTTTCCTCTGTCTCTACCGCGATACGAGAGATGTTTTGCCGCGAGCGTCGTCCCTTTAAAACTCGTGCAGAACCCTGATTGGCAACACCTCCCCGTTTCAAATCCATATGAAAGATGAGGCCTCGCTCCAACCGCACGCCGAAAACAACCTCGCCCAAATCAAATATCTGGGGCATCTCTTAGTGGAAGTTGGGTGGCTCACAGTGTCTTTGTTAAATACTAAACGTAACTGCTTCTCTACCTCGTTTCTTGAACCGGCTCTCCTGTACCGAACACGGCTGCACGCTCTATTGCCTTTGGTATTAAAAGCCTGAAGCGCAGACAGTAAATCCATGCTGACGTCCATTGTACAAAGAAATGTCATGAAGATTATTTCTAGATGGGACGAACAAGGAGAAAAAAGCAGCAGTTACTACGTTTAGGCATATAGTTCCTTCTCTTGCTGCACATGTTTTTCAATACTTGCAGACTCTCTGGATTTAAAGGGTAACTTGCTTTAAATGATGGAGCTTTTGCCTTGTATGTATTGTTTTAATCTGGTGTACAGATTTGTATCGGGCTTCACAAACGTTTAGCTGAAGTTGTGTTATTTCATTGAGCCCCTAGGTGTGAGAATGGTGGTCTGTTTGCATACGGGTCTATGTCAACCTGCCCAGGGCGTGCCCCGCCTCCAACCGGGGGGGAATGCAGAAATACGCCTCGGCCCCCTGGAGCCCTGAAGGGAATGACGTGGCTTAGGGAAACGTGATCATTGAAACAATGATAACAAGGATTTGTGTTACAAGATGCGTTGGATTCATGATGAAGGTTCAATCTTTCAATGATGACAAACTCTCAAAACTGATGGGAACAAATTACTATGGGGAAAAAAGTGCGCTAGAAGTACCATAACAATCGGCTGGTGTTTCATTTGTCAACATTTGCATATGTAACGCAATTTTCAATCTTGAGGCATGTGGTTTTTGTGGCTGCCCGTTGACATTCCTCATGCTGCATATTCCATAAAGCAGTGGTTCTCAAACTTTTTCTGTCACGCCCCACTTTGGAGGAAGAAAGATTTTCATGCCCCACCGCCCCAACAAAATGGTCTATGCTGACTTTTATTGAAATAACTTTTTGTGACTCCTGCATCTGTTCTTTTTCAAATAATAGAATAAAGAAAATTGCAATCACTTTCAAGCAAAACCAAATCTGCAATCAAATAAAGTTATATATGTGCAAAAAAAACACACTGGCAAAGATATATAGCTTATTGGGACTACAATTAACCTGTTTTGCACTGGATATCTTTTCAAGATAATAACTGTAAGTGCAACCTGTGAAAAACTAAACTGAACAAGTTCAAATATTTGGCAAGAAAGAGTTTTACACTGCACACATTTTCAAAACAATAACGTGCAACCTGTGCAAAACAAAATTAGTTTTGAAGGGCAACAACAGAAAAGCAGATCTCACGGAGATTGGCTTTTGGCAAAACGCTAAGAATCAGCGAAGTGTAACCTGTTAACCGCGTAACGTAAACATGTACACGAAGGTACAGGCATTTCGCCATGTATTTATTAATGATTTAGTTTTATGTCTTTGTACTTTAAACTTTTGTAATATATGAAGTTCTCAATAAAGGTAGTACCACTGCGCCCCACAGTTTGAGAACCACTTCCATACAGGAATGTGCTCCTGATTTTGTTATGTTGTGTTGAACTTGTGCATATCCCTGTGTTGCACAGTGACAATAAATGACCCTTGAATGCAACGTGGCTAGGTGAAAACATTACACTCTTTTAAATGAATAATTGATACCCTGTATTATGCTCTCAACTCCTTCAAGGCTATTTTCCGAGTAAAACCAGTCCAGCTGGTTTGGGTGCCTGCCTTTGGGAGATGAAAAAATAAATGCTTCCATATTGTTGCTTCTGTCCTGTAGCGCTTGTACTTCCTCATTGTTTCACGCAGAGGCGATGGGCGTAGTACCGCCTTCCGCCGGTAGAGGGCGCAGCAGGGGCAGAAGTGATGCCGCCTCTGATGGAGGAGGAGACGCCGGACTAAAAGCAGGGGCTGGCCTTGACGTCAATGCCCAGGCTTCTCTCGCACGTGGGTGGAGGAGATATACGAGAAGGCTCGCGGCTCTGACTCACACCGACAGACACCGCGGACTCCTCGTGGTTGAGCCCGGCCGGCGTCACAGAGAGCGCACGGAGAGAGACCGGCAGGAGCGGGAAGCTTTGTGTGACTTCCGAGTGAGTGACGAAGAAATTCAGCCAACGATGTCGGCGTTGAAGAAGAGAAACTCGAATTCCTCGGCGGACAGGGATGAGGACAAGCAGGTCACGGAGAGGATGCTGTCCCCGGGCGAGGAGAAGGGGGACCAGGGAGGAGACCCCGACAACGCCGCAGGAGGAGGAGGAGGAGGAGGAGAGGGGGTCGCCCTGAAGAAGACCATCACCCTGTACAACGGCGTGGCCCTCATCGTGGGCACCATCATCGGCTCGGGCATCTTCGTCACGCCGTCCGGCGTGGTGAAGGAGGCCGGCTCGGTGGGTCTCTCCCTGGTGGTGTGGACGGTGTGCGGCGTGTTCTCCACGGTGGGGGCCCTCTGCTACGCGGAGCTGGGGACCACCATCACCAAGTCCGGCGGGGACTACGCCTACATCTTGGAGGTGTACGGCCCCCTGCTGGCTTTCCTCAAACTCTGGATCGAGTTGCTCATCATCCGGCCGTCCTCGCAGTACATCGTCGCCTACGTGTTCGCCACCTACCTCCTCAAGCCCCTGTTCCCCGTGTGCCCGGTGCCGGAGGAAGGGGCCAAGCTCGTGGCGTGCCTCTGCATCCGTGAGTATGATATGTGCGAGCCGAGCCGAGTCGAGCCAAACCGCCCCGGGATGATGCAACTTTTAGATGTATGCCGTGTTTTTTTTGTTTGTTTGTTCCAGCAACGTGGTTGACGTTCCACTTCCTGTGTGTGTGTGTGGTTGTGCGACATTAACTCCCCTGGCTCGCTTTACGTTTAAAAAAAAAAGTGCCAGAGCAAAACCTTACGGCGCAGGTGCGATGCGGTTGAGACGCACTGGCCCGCGCGCGCTGAAAAAGTGCGGCGTTCTTACATCAGCCGGCGGTAGATGAAAGAAGACGCTCGCGCAGCATCACAGGCGCAATGCATGCTAATTTGTTTCGTATACGTGCTCTCTCTCTTTTTAAAAAAAAAAACTTCTGCATATGTTTAAATATTTCTCCATTCTTCCCATTTTGATAAAAAAAATTATAGATTGTCTGTGAAATTTAAATTCGGCCCCACATTGTTGAATTTGAAGATTTCACTTCATTATTATTGCATCTTTAGTATATGAATAGGCCTTGGAAAAAAACTATATATTGTTAATAAATATAGTAAAAAGTGTGGGGTCATCTGGAATGTTGAGGTTTTTTCTTTCCTTCAATGATGACTATTTTAGAGACAAAAATAGCATAATTTAGACACTAAATCTATTTGCATTTGTAATAATTTTGGCCCCAAAAGAAGAAGAATCACTTGAATAAAACGTGTGTTTCGTCAAAGTCCCCACAGTGTTGCATGCCAGGGTAGAATACTATTGTAACTATTTCCCTCCCAAATAATAGTTAATTAGCATAAATGAACAAAGCTCATTCTTGAAACTCAACGGTGCATTTCGTCTCTAAATATTTTGGGCCCTCAGTGGCAGGATTGAATAGTTTTACATATTTCGTCCATCTGATATTCATTCATCCAATTCCAATACAACCATTAACACACCTGTTAATATTCCATCTTTTTACAGGCATTTTTGTGCTTATTCCTTTTTTAAATCCACACTTTTTGACGCTAAGCTTCCAATTCATTTGACCAATGACTTCTTCTATCTGATTCCTTCTATTCTTATTCAACTGTTGCTCAGAGAGATATTTTCTCTTTCTGCCCTTTCGATTGTCAGTCTGGTCTAACCGTTGTACAGCGTTTGGTTCTCCACATTCAAAACACAACTTTTTTTTACAAACCCTTTCATACAAAATAAGATATATTTGTGAAGAGTACCTTCTACAACCTAAAAGCATGACAAACACAGGGCAGTCCTCTCCTGTCGTGGCTGAGAGCAGGTTACCTCAAACCTTTCGACCAGCAGTGTATGTGTGTAAAACAGTAAAAATAAGTATTAATTTCTTTAAAGGTGCATTCAGGGTCTCTAAATGTTTATTTTTATTATTTTATTAAAGCAGCACAGTGTTGCTTCCAAACGCTGGTAGATTTCAGTGTGTTTCAACTTGTTTTGCACAGAGTCTTAATGAGATTAATGCTGGATTATTTGCTGCTTTAACTTGATCCTCTGGTTGCACAAGTTGTCTTTGACTGCCACTTACAACCAGTGTCCCCCTCCCAAGTCACACACTGTGCGCGCGTTCCGTACGACCTGTTTCCGTGTGGAATTTGTATAACCGAGATCGCACATGTGTATGTGTGCGCACATAGGCCCAAGTAACAGCCAGTTGTGTGTGTGTGTGTGTGCGCGTCCGTCTGTCTACTGTACTTTGGGCGCCCTCTCCCTTTGTCTTGGTCTCTTTAATACAGAGCCTCATTGTGCTCCGTCTCGTCTTCCTGTTGTGGCCCCCCGACCTGATTTAGAAGCTTTTGAAGGGAACCTGCTGCTTTAGTTAATCACTTTCAATGGAGTCCAGGGTTCAGGGGGGCCGCTTCAACAACCCCATGCAGTGTGCGCACGCAGGAGGGATTGGGGTGGTTACATCACTGCACATGTGTGGGAAGATGAAATGGGTGTATAGCGGGGAGGTGTTTATTCAACTAATCTGGGGATCCCTCTCCGGCTCCCGTTATGCTTTTTAGAGCCGCAAATGGTCACGAGCCTCAAATTTGAGTGCACAATAAAAGAGGGTTTCGGAGAAAACGCAATTAAAAGCCATCAAAAACGGCTGCAAAAAAAACCAGTCAGTTCTTCATGTGCTCAATGAGAAATCCGGCAGACGTAGTGAAGCACCATGGTGGAATTTGAAGGGCTGCTTCTTAAGGATACCGCCACTTAGTCTCTCGCCCTCTTTCGCCCTCTCTCTCTCTCTGTCTCTCTCTCTCTCTCTGTCTTTGCAGTCCTGCTGACCTTTGTGAACTGCTACAGCGTGAAGGCGGCCACCAGGGTGCAGGACATCTTCGCCGCGGCCAAGCTCCTGGCTCTTGGGATAATCATCATCATTGGCTTCGTCAAGATCGGCCAAGGTACCTCGCTCGAGCACAAGGTTCCGCCTGCTTTGAATTCAATATCAAATGCGTACGCCTGTACAGTATGTATGTATTTATTAGCAGGTCGACACTGGTCTCTTTGAGTGACAATTTGTAGATAAAGGCTAGAGGGATTTGGGCCCCCGGGCTTGTGCAGTAATCTATCAATGAGTTTAGGCAACAAACCGACCGGGTTTCAACCAAGTTTAGTAAAAGATCATGGTTTGGGGTTACAATAAACCAAACAAACCTTTTGGGGTTAATCCCCTCTGCAAATAGTTTATTACAGATTCCTCCAAAATGACTTGGAATACATATAGTGCACTTAGTGAGGGAGGAAGTGTGTCCCGCTTCTTGAAACAGGAAGTGGTTCATTTGACTTACGCAATTCTATTTTCCTCTATAAAGTCTACCCCTGCTATTTGTGTTCATCTCCTCCACTGACATAGATGGGGAATACAATGCTGAAATTAGTATTATTTATTACTTATCTTTTGGTTTGCAATGTGTTTTCTGTGCAGCTAATTTAACCATAATCTCCTACACAAAACAAAAATTGCTGTTGAATCAAAAATATCACTTTTTTTCCCCTGCTGCGCCACTTCTGACTCTGTATCTGATCGAGTTGTGTTGGAAATTAACTTTTTCTTTTGTCTGCCTAACACTTTGCCTGGTGGAGTCTCCAAATCGATCTAATCCGCATTTGGCTAGTGTGCTTATTTCCAACCCTTCTAAGCAAAGTAAATCCCAGCCAGGCCTGCTGTCCTGGTTCGAGGCGAGCAGTGAGTGTATGGAAGTGGAGTAGCCCCCCCCCCCCCCCACCTCAGCCTCATTAAGGCCACAGGATGTTGTGAAGTGTTGCCAAAGAACAGCATGAAGACGGGACAATGGCTCTCGAGCAGAACACCACTCCTTTCATTGGAAACCGTGTCTCGTTCACTAGTAGTCATCAGACCGTAATTTTTTCTTAGAGAAGGTATAGTGTTATGACTAACACGCCCAGGACATCAAACTCTGCCTTCTAGAGGAAGGAACTCTCAACCGAGACTTTGGGGTTCCTTGGGTCCACACCATAGATTCTAGACGACTATAGCTTGTAGTCTTAAATATTGAAAAGGGCATAATACCTGTCTGCTTCTTAGAAACAACTTCTCTCCTCCGCTCCCTCTCCACCCCTTTGTCTTGCTGCCAAGCCCTGTTGTGCTGGCTGTCTTACTGTCCCCCGAGTGAGATACTGAGGGCGTATATAGAAAACAGAGGCCCATATTTAAAAAGGTGAGTCAACAGGTTGTGTTTGGTGGGACGAGTGAGTCGGCGTGAGAAGCAAAATTTAATAAAATCACAAAGCAAATGGTGTCCCAGATCAGTAGCTGTCGGGGGGGCGAAAAAAAGTGTTGCTCAAAGCCTTTTGAAAGAAGGTGGGGGGGAAAAAAAGTGAAATGTCACTGAGTTTAAAGCGAGGTGGAGGTCTCTGGGACTGAGGGGTGATTGTGGAGCTCAGCTGCGTGTTTCCGCCGTCTGGAGCACTGAGCTCCAGTCTTTGAGAAAATGACTCTACTTGTCTCTTGATTTATTCCCTCACTGTAAACATGAGTTTATGGTCTCAATCTCTATTTTCAAGTCCTCTTCAATACAGCATGATCATTTAGTAAATGATGCTCCATTTAGAATTAAACGGCCCAAAAGCAATTAAGCTTTTGGGGCGCGGCTATCTGGCGGTTGGAGACCTGTCCTTCAGGATAGAGGCTTAGCAAGCGTGTCTCACCCCAGCTACACACGCTCGTCCACATACGGTCACTTCTGGATCCAAAAAACAACAAGATGGCGACTGCCAAGATGCCAAACGCGATGCTTCGAAGCGGCAGTCCACAAACCATCTTCATATACAGCCTGTAGTCGTGATTGAGAGATGATTTACACAGAAGTAGGTCAGATTGTCTTGTCTTTAATTACCTTCTGGCGGCATTACAAGTTCTTAAAGTCTGAGGTTTGCCTCCCTGAAACCTGCTGGTGTCCTTGAGCAAGACCCCTAACCCTGAATTGCTCCCTGTAGCTGTGTCTACGGTGTATGATTGTTAGTCGCTTTGGATAAAAGTGTCAGCTAGATAAAATGTAATGTGACGTGTTTGGTTAAAAGTGAGACCAACTTTGACCATGTTGCTGGTTTGTGACGCTACCCTCTTTGTCACCCGGGATCAAACCAATTAAGTGGTAGATTTTAGATTGAAAAGTCCCAAGTTCACCCACACACATAGTTGTTGGCCGTTTTGTGCCGTGGTCACAGGTCACAGGTCACAGGTCTCGGATAAGCTGTGGGCGAACAGGCCCTCAACACTGCCTGGAATTGTTCATGAGAGAGAGAGAGAGATGGTTTGTTCAATGGCAAATATCAGTAGCAGAAGAGAGTTGAGGGTTCAGGGAACACAGATGAAAGTTAAAACCTGCTGCTGCATAAGCATGGAGCATTGTCCCGTCAAAGAATCCCAGCAGGTCCTTTCCTCTCCTTTTGGGTAAGCTCCCGAAAACATGAAAAAAAGGGCAACTTTAGAAGTTCGAGAGGATTGACTTCACCTCAGTGGAAATGTATCTTAAGTCCAGCCAAGTAAGTACATGTAATAAACAGAAGACCACACACACCATTAAAAACATGCACATGTGCATCACGTCAGAGACTGTCGAAGTTGTCTCATAGCCGTTTCTTTTAAAGAAGTAAAGTCATTTTTTGGGGGGTTTGGGACCCTTTTCCGATAAGTAGAAATAAACGTCTGTGGTCATTTTTTTGTTGTTTATTTTGAGTGCAGCAGCGTCCTCAAATCCGTACAAATGTTGCCTTTCGCTCTTTGAGTCTCCCCTCAATCCCACATAACACCTCAAACCCACACAAGTGGAGCACGAGAGCCCTGCCCCGCCCATAACACCCGCTTTCAGGTGTGCAGTTCCGCTGGTTTGTAACTCTCGGGCCTCTGATAGCTGTTTATCTGCAAAGCCTCAGATTATCCAGATCCAGACAAAAGCCAGAGCGCGTGCTGTGAAAAAAAAAAAATCAACCGGTTCGCTGCGACGAGGCGTCTTCTCTGCCACCTTCACTGGCTGCTGTGGGTAGCTCAGAAGGTCAATGTGCTGCTGGCGTCTTGGATTAGAGGACGGTGTGATCTGATTAACAGTAAAGCCAACCGCTCTCTCGACGCTGTCTTTTGGGGGGGAGGTAAATGCCCATGGAGACGGATCTCCTGTTGACCAGCAGCTAAGGAAACCTGCATGATTTACTTGTGTGTTCTGGCCGTCCGCGGTTCAGTGAAGCGGGGTTTTGATTTCTCACCTTCGTATTCTCTATCTAACATGGTGTATCCAATAAATCAAACGTGTGCACACACACAAACTGGGCGGCTGCCGAGCATGCACAGCCTCAAGGCCGAAATAAAAATAACTAGTTCAACAAAAAAGAACAGGAAGTAACTGGCGGCAGTAGAACTAGGATTAAGGAGACAGAAGGTTGCTGTTATGATGCATTCAGGGAACAAAGCAGCGTTTTCTTTACACTCGCCGGCCTTCCTCATCGATTCCTGCGCTGAGAAGCCGCCAGAAGGACTTTGCAGTGCGAAAAGTAAAAATATTACAGTTTAAATTAAAGAAAAACCGCGGAGCTGAGATCTCAAGTGCCGCTACAAATTGACCTCCGGGTCACGGTAACTGCAGTTGGGAAAGTGTTACAGTTCAGTCAACACAAAGGGCCGTCTCTCAAGTGCATCAGATCAGAGCTTTTTTACATTGAGGTGTGGTCATAGGGACAATTTAAGGAGTTGTTTGAGTAAATGCAGTACTTTTTTATTTATTGTGACTTATTATCCTGATTTATTAAACCAGACCTAATTTAAATTCTCCAGAGGTGTGTGTGTGTGTGTGTGTGTTCTGGGTGGTGCATGCATATTTTACTCTGTGTGTGTCTCACTTTCACTGCCTGGTACTGGTATCATGTGACCGGCTGAGTTTCCTGACCAGTGTTGTGGAAAGTGACCCCAGGAGCAACAGGAGAAGGAAATAAAGCTGTAAACTGCAGTGCAAGAGTAGAATTGACACGCAGCGGATTGAAGGAGGACATATTTGTGTTTGTCTGCCACAAACTCGTTACTATGCAACTCTAATGAGTCCTAAAAAGAAAGTCTGTGATGACTCAGACTTGAGCACAACAACAAGCTGCAAAGATTAGGAGCTAATGAGGTCTTCCACTGAGCTCAAGCCTCGCGGATGTGAGGTGAGCTGCAGGTTAGTGAGGCAGTAATGCCAAGAATAGGACGTCATCAGAGGTGCGTGGCTCTGTGGGGAGATCATGTGTTTGGTTGCGTGCGTCCGTGCACGGAGATCCTCCCACACTTCTCGACCCATCACGTTTGTTGTGTTGCTTAAGGTTGCGGGGGATTCCCAATAAAAATAAGTATCAAACTATTTTATTGCCAGTTTTATGCCGTCATTTAATAAGCCCGGCCAAGTCTGTGGCAGGCCATACATATACTCAGAAATATAGAATCTAAAATATATCATTTTGAACCAGAGCATCTGCAGATTCTTTAGAATCCACTAAAGTTTGGAACCATAAGAGATTAATAAATCCTAAAATAGAAAAGTCCAAGAGTGCATCAGCATGCGGCGCTGACCAACGGGACCTTCGGGATGCCGCGGTCGCACATCGGGGCAGTTCGTCAAGCGGAGTGCCCGGCAATCGGACGTTTCCCACGCTACACGGCGGCTTAGGGCTAACCCTCCTATTACCAACACTGCCCCAGGCGGTTGGTTTAGCAACCGTCGCTGTGTCTGAGAATGTGTGTGTGTGTGTGTGTGTGTGTGTGTGCGTGCGTTGCGGGGAGCTGCTCCGGCAGGAATGTGGAGTTCAGGAGGAGATGGGCTTGTGACCAAAGTCCTGAATCCGCAAAAAACAGCTGATGAATCAAAGCTAGATAGTCATACCTAGTAGTCAACCTTCTTTTTTTTCTCTCCTCCTCCTCCAGCCGAGACCGCTTTAAGCCGAAGGCTTTCTGTTGTGTGTGTTGGGCGACCGCACGGTCATTGATTTGTTCTTTTTAATTTTAATTTATTCCGCTTTTGGGGTTCCTCCAGACTGGCTGTTAAACTTGCCTGCGGATGCAATAATGCAGGCATGTGGATTTGATTTTTTTTTCTTTGTACCCAATTCTTTCTGCCGGTTCTTCTCCAGGTGGCGTAGACCGCCTTCTTCCAGAGAATTCATTCGAGGGGTCCAAGTACGAGTTTGGCAGCATTGGACTGGCGCTCTACAGCGGCCTGTTTGCTTACGGCGGCTGGTGAGTTAACGCGTCCACCTCTATTGGCCACCCTCCAACTCAGGATCATTACGATGTTAGCCTTGCAGAGGTAGCGACCACTCATGGTGGAAGGGTGGAAATGCATCATTACTTACTGGATCGGGACATTCTGCAAATCAATAACATAATATATATTTACCATCCGAAATAGGACTTGACTGAATTCAATAAAGACTTTCACTGTCTTCCTTGTCCTTTTACTGTTACTGTGAACGAATAATTAAAGTAAAATCTTCTTGCGTAAAGTCCGATTATTACAGAGCACTTTTGTTTGTACAGTGCGTATCATATCTGTTTGGATACATAACATGTCTCTGCATCCTCTGCTCACAGGAACTACTTGAATTTGGTCACCGAGGAGATGATTGAGCCTTTCAAGTGAGTGTTGACGAGCGACTTGTGCTCGTTTCACGATACAATTCAGACTTGTTTTCAGGGTGGCGGTTGATCGTCTGTCCTACTAAGTGTGTGTGTGTGTGTGTGTGTGTGTGTGTGTGTCTCAGAAACCTTCCCCGCGCCATCATCATCTCCCTGCCCATAGTGACGGTCGTCTACGTTCTGACCAACCTGGCCTACTTCACCACCCTCTCTCCCGAGCAGATGCTCAACTCGGAGGCCGTGGCGGTGGTGAGTGCACACGCCTACGCTCTGCTGCCGCAGTACTACTTTATGTCAACTTAAATGAACTATTTACTCAATTCAATTCAGTTTATTTTGTATAGCCCAATATCACAAATTTGCCTCAGAGGGCTTTACAATCTGTACACATACGACATCCCAGGACCTCACATCGGGTCAGGAAAAACTCCCCAAAAATAACCTTTCACAGGGAAAAAAGGGAAGACACCTTCAGGAGAGCAACAGAGGAGGATCCCTCTCCCCAGATGGACAGAAGCAATAGATGTCATGTGTACAGAATGAACAGCATTTACAAAGTTACATAAACACATTACATGAATATGACAATGTATGAATGGAACTCCAATCCATGAAACAGAAGGAGGTAGAGAGGAGGGGGGGCGGGGTGTATCAGCAGGGCCAACGCGGGAGGCCGGCTCACCAGGCATCAGACACCTCCAGGTCCAATGGACCCTATGAGACGTGAAGTCACAACGACTCCGGGGAGGAAGCAAATGCATCCATAAGCAGAGAGAGAAGAGGAGAGAGGATCTCAGTGTATCCTAAAATATCCCCCAGCAGCCTATAAGCCTATAGCAGCATATCAAGGGGCTGGACCAGGACAAACCTGATTCAGCCCTAACTATAAGCACTATTAAAGAGGAAAGTCTTAAGTCTATTCTTGAATGAGGTGACTGTCTGCCTCCCGGACTGAAAGTGGAAGCTGGTTTCATAAAAGAGGAGCTTGATAACTGAAGGCTCTTGCTCCCAACCTACTTTTTAGGACTCTAGGAACCACAAGTAGCCCCGCATTTAGTGAGCGCAGCTCTCTAGTCGGGCAATATGGTACTACAAGCTCCTTAAGATATGATGGTGCATCACCAATCAAGGCTTTGTAGGTGAGGAGAAGAATTTCAAATGTGATTCTTGATTTTACAGGGAGCCAGAGCAGAGCAGCTAATACAGGAGTATTATATACTCACATTTTTAAGTTGGGTTGAATCATAAATGTGTTCCTGGTTACCTAAATCACAAGATTAGGGCCGTCTATACCGTGCTGCCCTTTGAGGGGGAATAAGCCAAGAAGGTCATCACAGCTTTATTTAACCCTCCTCCGCCCCAAGTATAAACAACAACAAACATTATTTATTTTATTTCATCAGACAGGAATTCGATTGCACAAATACTTCCTTTTGAATAAAACGGTGTGAACCCACTGCCGGTGGAATTCGCTGTGCCACTTGACCTGCTTGGGTACTTATCTGATTATGATTATCTATAACGTGTGTGTGTACGCGTGTTTGTCTTGCAGGATTTTGGTAACCAGCACCTGGGTCCGATGGCGTGGATCATCCCTGTGTTTGTAGGCCTGTCCTGCTTCGGATCGGTCAACGGCTCTCTGTTCACATCATCCAGGTAAAAAAAACAAACAAGAAAAATCCAGAAACGTATAAATAAGTACATGGAGACGATTTATACATTTTTGGGGAAACTGAGAGAGATCAAAGACATCTTCGTTCATACTCGGCGTCCCTGTCTTTCCTTCCCTTTCAGGTTGTTCTTCGTGGGTTCCCGGGAGGGTCACCTGCCCAGTCTGCTGTCAATGATCCACCCCACCCTGCTGACCCCGCTGCCCTCGCTTATATTCACCGTATGCCCCCTTCTTTTCTAATTCACAGTACGCTGCACTGGCTCAGTGACGAGGTGTTGGGATAGTGCTGCCGTGTGTAGATATAAAGCAACAGCAATGAAACAAATTACTGCTGGTTCTCACAGCCATTTGCATTCACCTTCCCACCTAGTGCCTGATGACGCTGCTCTACGCCTTCTCCAACGACATCTTCTCCGTCATCAACTTCTTCAGCTTCTTTAACTGGCTCTGCATCGCCTTGGCGATCGTCGGGATGATGTGGCTCCGCTACAAGAGGCCAGAGATGGAGCGACCGATCAAGGTGAGCCCAGCTCTATGGACAGGCGTTCGGAGAGGGGCACAGACGGACGGAGACGAGTGGCCACGAGAGTCTCCCTTCGGTCTTTGTCACCATCGACTCCCGCTCGAGTTAGCCTTGGCAGCGGGAAGTGTTTCTTTGTCTCACGCAAAGAGAAAAAGATCCATTCAGCAGGGCTCCGATGAATAGAGACTGATCGCAGATTAAAGGACAGAACAGAAGCTGGATGCTTGTCAGCTGGTGTCGAGGCCTGCTGTGTGTGTGTGTGTGTGTGCGCCAGTGTGTGTGTGTTTGTGTCTCAGTGTGTGTGCCAGCCATGCCTCCTGACTGGTCCAGTTGCTGCAGGACTCAGTAAAACACAGAGCACCATTGTGCGATTGTTGCACTTTGGCAAACCATCACATGGAAACGGTGTGCGATGCTGTGTTTGTTCTTGTACTTGCTACATAGTGGGGACTGACATGTTTTTAACCACAAAGTGAGGACATTTTGGCCTGTTCAAGGGTTAGGACTTGGTTTCAAGATTCAGGTGAGAATTAGGGTACGGGTTGTGGTCAGGCTAAGGGGCATTATGGTGTCCTCTCAAAGATACACAGACGCATTTGATTTATTTTGTAAAGCCCAAAATCACTTGCCTCATAGTTCTTTGTGTGTGTGTGTGTGTGTGTGTGTGTGCACCCCTAGAGCCTGATGGCTGCCATGACTGTGCTTATCTGTCCGCTTGCACAGCGTTGTGTGTCGGTCAGAGGCGGAGTCTGTCAGGGCAGTGAAGTGAAAGGCATCTGTGCGTGTGTGTGTGTGTGTGTGTGTGTGAGAGAGAGAGAGAGAGAGAGAGAGAGACTGAGTAGTGGGACAGTGGCGGCACTGTCTCGCCACTGACCTCCATCTCTCTCTTTCACTCTCCCACTCTATTTCTTTCTCCTTTCTTTCACTTGTCACATTCCTGCTGTGCAACGCATCTGAAGCGGAGAATCACGCAGTTCCCATTTACTAACTCATCTCTTTTGGTCACCGGGTACCGCTCACCAGTAACCCGGTAGATGCATGCCACCTTCAGTTCACGGGCCGTCTCCATGGCCTAAAGCACACAAGTCACCTGAACACACCGCTCGTTAGTAGTTGTTGCCGAGTATTAATCTGCTGCTGTAACAATGTTTTGGTATCTGGATGTATGATCTTTTTGTCTTCTTCAGATCAAAAGGGTCTAAACCATGAAAGCATCACCAGAAACATCTGAACTTGGTACTTGGTCACCTTCTGGCCAGCATCTGGCCCTACAATGCCAAAAACAAAAATAGTTTGGTAGATATTCCTAATTGTATTTTTGTCATTTCCTATAAGCACATTCAGCAAAATTGGCTATTGTGGTGCCAATCACGTCCCTCCATAGCTTACTGTTTGTACAGGTATTACAACCAATATGCGTGTTGCCGTGTTACATTAAGATGTGAGGCTAACGGTGCTCTGTCGCTCCGTATCGCGCTCAACGCTAGGCCTGCCCACTTTTTAGTGGCCCAATCGAACGCAACGGATTTTTAATTGAATCCCTCTGCGCACCGCTCGGGCATTCGGTATCGCGGTGAAACGCGCCACAGTACAGAAGCCAACTTCAGTGTGACTTTAAGGAAAGGCGATATCAGAACTCCTTTTTAACGTATCCGTCTCTTTTCCCCGCTGCAGGTGAATATTCTGCTGCCGGTGAGCTTCGTGCTCGCCTGCCTCTTCCTCATCGTCGTCTCCATCTGGAAGACCCCGAAGGAGTGTGCGATCGGCTTCGGCATCATCGCGACAGGAATTCCCGTCTACTTCATCGGTGTGCGGTGGCAGAACAAACCCAAGTGGATGCTGCATGGAATCTGTGAGTAGGACGCCCATCCTGTCGCCAGGTTTCGTAGGAACGTCACTCGACATTGTGTTTAATCACCGCGTGTGTGTGTGTGTGTGTGTGTGTGTGTGTTACAGGCTCGACCACGGCCTTGTGTCAGAAGATGATGGAGGTGGTGCCGCAGGCGACCTAAAAGGCCTTTACAGTTAATCGGGCTGCACAAACGGTGACCTCTGGGTTCTGACGTTACAGCTGATGAAGCTTGACCTCCGTTGACCCCCCACCCCCCACCTCTGTCCCCCTCTCTCTCCCAGTCTGCAGGGTGCCGATAAGGACGAAGACTGAAACATGCCGGCGTCTGAAGCCGCCCTAAGCGCTCTTCAGGCGCTTTTCTTTTGGTTCTTATGGACTATTTTTATAGTCACTAACCAACCCTTGTAGGTTGTACTACCTTTTTTTTTTTTTTTGTATGCTGCATTTCAATGAACTGTTATTTGAATTTTTATTTTTTATGTTACTGTTGTTTCTTCTGGCTGTTCGTGTTCAAAATATCCTCCAGTTGTATTTAGCAAGTGTAACCGTCGGCAGTAGTCGTTGGTGTTTTTTTTTTTGTATTTAACTATTTTTTTTAATATTAATCTCCTGGTAGCCAACTTTTTCTTTTTACGCAAAAACACGAGATTGATTTAGTCAGATGTCCAGGAAGCGCTGGAAGCCTTTGGTCCCGCGGCCGTTACAATTCTTCAGCGCTCCTCGAGGAAAGTCTCGTGCTCTCTGTCGTCTGTCGGTCGCTGTAAATGCCCGGGACCGCCTGCCGTTTGCTTTCCTCACCCGGCGGGGTTTTAAAGTCGACGATGCTGCTGCAGGGAAAGAGTGAGGTGGATTGAAGACCTTGGTGTGTGTGTGTGTGTGTGTGTGTGTGTGTGTGTGTGTATGTGTGTGTGAGTGAGTGAGAGAGAGAGAGATGCTCTTTTTGTTTTCTATCTCCCAGAGAAAAGACAACATTTTCTGGGTCAGCGATCTCCTTTTCCCTTTCGGGGATCAATATCTTGCTCGCAGAGCGCCATTAAAACTGTCATTACACTGTGGGACAGTGTTTCGGACTCCTCACTGTAATAAAGCCATGTTCAAGCAGAGCTGCAGACAGAGGCTCGATGCTCTTTGCGTTTTTTACATCTTCTGTAAGATGACGTACTGAGAGAGCACATTGTGAGATCAGTGTGAACATTTGTTGGTGTTGTTTTTGTTTTTTCATCCATTCCTTCCTCCAATTTTTCTTTTTACCTTTCCAGACACACACTCAACGATAGTTTAAAAAAAGAAAGAAGTTAGTGCTGTTTTATTAACGTTGACAATCCTCCTGACAACGGCCCGAGACGGCGGCTTTAGTTGTTGCCGTAGAGACGGCTGCGGGAGGGGTTAATATGTGTTTGAGGTAGAACCTTTCTAACACTCTTGCTAACACTCCAGCCATCGCACAACGCAGATGGGTAAACTAACCCGAATAGGTCTGTAGAAAGTTTATTTATTTATTTGTAGGTTATTGTTTGTTATTATTCCCTCTAATTTTGATTACAGGGCATTTCATGGAAAGTGCTTCAAAAATAAATGTTGAGGTATTTTTCCACTTTTTGTGTTTTTGTTTTGGTCTCATTTGTCTTTTTTTTTTATTTTATTTTTTTAATTCAATTTATTATTCTAAATACCAACAAAAAAATACACAACGTGGTGATGATTTTGACTTTTATTTTCTCTAATACATTACACATGAAATGAGTGTGAATAGTAAAAAGAAAACACATAAAAGTCCACACAGTGTTATGTCATCTTTCAACTCATTGTTTTGGTTTACTGTTTGTTTACGGTGAAAAACCAAACCAGTGTGCTACATGAACAGCACCAGAAGGCATTCTGATAAAGAATTAGCGACCAGCTGGTGAACTGATGGAATGTTTCTCAGCTCAAAAGCCAGAAAAGCAACCAAAAGGCAAAGTATTAAAAAAAATAGTGACAATCCACATGTCAATGTTTGGTTTACAAAATAAAAGTACCGTTTTGAGGAAAATGAGGGAATACTTTTCGTCCAACTTAATTTCCTCTGAGTCCACTGATGTTTACCGTGAGCTTTATTGAAATACGTGGGGACGAACAATGATTGCCCCAAATATTGCAGACACCTAAACGACGATAATAATAAATATATCGTTTATCTCAATCCTTTATGGACTAAATCATTTAAAATAAAACCATTAAGGACTGATAGGTTGGTACTGGATTTTACCTCACCATAGTCGTTATCATAATTTATTCAGAAGAATTTAGGATTTACTGTTGTCCCCTACTGTTGTGACTTTAAAAGACAGACAAGATGATGGTCATGTGCACAAAACGCGCCATAACAAACTACAAAGGTTCTCTTGCATTGTGACGGTTACAAACGTAATGGCATTCTCCCAAAAGGGAGTTGAACTGTTGTCTCTTATTTGAACATCAGCTATATCAATAATAACACTAATAAATAAGAGCTGCGAAACACACCACCAGCTGTTTACTTTGACTGGCTTCCTTGTCCTTCACTAAAAGGTCTTTATTTGACGTTGGCGCGTGTAACGCTGCCACGCCTGTCCAGCCTTAGAGGGACAACTGGAATAAATATGTAAAAGGACAAACAAATAGGACTGACCCACTAAACGAGACGCTGTCGTTGTAATTTACGTCTCTTTTGGCTGCGCTGTCTGGTCCACATCTTTTCCAATTGTTCTAAAATACCACCTTACCCCAAAAGTATCTTTTGGCGTGACTTATTTTTCAATATATTTAATACTTTCTCAGTGGAAATTCAAAATTTTTCAAATCAAGGCTCTTTCCTCTTTTTGCAGATGTTACATGTCGCCTTTTGTACCCGTGTTAAACTGCCTCTAAACGCAGCTCCGTAGCCCAGACGGGAATGATGAACTGTAGTGAGGAAGCCAACCCTCCCTCCCCTCACGATGCTGCGTGTCTGCTAAGTGCTTCTCTGTTCTCCTTCGAGCCTTACTCGGCCTTCACTTGCTCTTCTCACACTCCTCCGTTGTTGCAAACAATGCTTGTTCTGCATCCATTATGAGATTTCTTTCTTTCTTGTTTCTACAATTATGATGATTTAAAAACGGACTAAAACTGTGACGGGAGCTTTTAATCTTTCTTTCCTCTTGGTCTCTGTATGTACTTTGTATGTTGTGTTTTCATCACGGAGAATAAAAATCAAGACTGGCCAAAATAAAAACAAACTCCTTTTATCTCGTATCATTTTAGAGTAAATACATTCCCAAATACCGACTACACATTGAGAACCCTTCCATCAGCAGGACCCTGTTTGGTTGGTTGCCGAGGTCAACATGACACAGAGCCGATGAATGTTCATGGAACCAAACAAACTAATCCTCCCAGGTATTCAAAGCATGGGCTGGAAGTAGGTAAATGAACCGAGGTCAGTTTTACAGCCTCATGGTAAAATGAAGGTATGAGGACAGGAAGGCTGAACACCGAACAACAACAAGACGCAACTTTAATGTGGACTAACATGTCCTGGGGCAGGTTTCTGGACTTGCTCTTGGACAAGGTTAACGGCATCAGCGTTTGTGATCCAAACTGTAAACTGGACCCATTTCAAAATAGCGTGAAACAGACAGAAGAGTCGACAATATGCGTTTCAAAAATATATGAAGGATGCCAAAACTTATTCAGCAGAGACTAAAGGTCAAAAAGATAATGTAGAAGCTAAAGCAGGCAAACCTTTTGGCTCAGGGGCCACAATGAGTTTCAACATTTTACAGACCAGTATCAGATGGATGGAGTGTTTGTGTGAACTAATATAAATTACAAGTAAAAACCATTGACTAAACAAGAAAAGTAACATTTAATTTCAATGGTAACAGTGTTGTTGGTCAGCCTTTTTTGCCAGTGCATCAAAGTTTGGTGTCAGTTTGGTTGTTGTGGCAATTCTCAGGACAGATGTGAGGTGTGTGACAACACCAGCAACCTCTGTGCGGTCCTCCGAAATTCGGCTTCACTTAGTGAAGCATAACTCATCCAGTTTATGGAAGTTGAACGTCTCCTTTAACCTCCCTCCTGCGTTAGCTTTCTGTTACCATCTCTTATGTTAACGGATCGGTTTTTACCCATGTCTTAAATCAGCTGTAAAATACACTAAAACAATTATCTATCATCCAATTTGTTTCTCATCTCTTGGTTATCTTGTTAGGCTTCCTTATCCATGTAATATTGGTTTTAATATTTTTGGTGTGGGACTCTGGGCCTTTTCTTTGTCAGTATACCCCTCGATTTAAATTTGTTTTAAATTGTCAAATGAACCTCAAGAGAATCATATAAATAAATTAAAGGTTGTTGTGTTACCTGACTATTACTGAGGGGTATTAGAACACATCTCTTAAATACATTTGTTTTATTTATTTTTTTCATTTTTATATTATTAACTATAGTAACATCCAGTGGTGTATAAAGTACCCAAAAGCAATACTTGAGTAAAAGTAAAGATACCTTACTGGAAAAGGACTCCAGTAAAAGTAAAACTCACCTATGAGAATACTACCATATAGTAAAACTATCTGATATGTATTGTACTTAAGTATCAAAAGTAATTTTCTAAATGTACTTAAGTATTGAAAGTAAAAGTACAAGTAAATGCTGTTAATAAAAAAGAAAAGGGTCAGAATTTTGAGAATTATTAAGTTTATTCTTTTAAGTGCTGTGGCCACCACGACCAAGGACAAGGAGTGTTGTTGAACATAATTGGGTTGGCTGTGATCCATCCAGGAGCAACAATGTTCAACATAATATATTGTACATACGTGTACTTTTGTATCTACTATGAACTTATCATCATAATTCTCCGAAAAGCAATATGACACTATGAAGGAGTTGTAATAGTGCGTTTATAAGTATGCTCATTCCGACTAGAGGATGTAGAGGCAAATGCATAATATTGTGTTCATTATAAATATCAACCTGATGCATCAGGTCAGTGTTTTGAGAAAGGACACCTGCCTTGTGAACTCCTCTGGGCCTGACAAAGGTTTTGCTGAAGCTGAATCTGCAATTGGGCGACTGCTTCCATCATAACTCAATCTGATCATCCACAAAATGACTAAAATATCAAAACATGATCAATACTAAAGCAGCACCGAAAGTCACAACCCAGTCATTACTTGAAACTGACAAATGTCCTGTTCATCTTCAAAAGAACTTCTTGGGCTGAAGACTAGTCCTGCGTTGCTAAATAGCATTTCACAGGCCGCTGAGGCAGGTAGAGGTGTGTTCATCTTCACAGACAGAGGTGTGTTCATCTTCACAGACAGAGGTGTGTTCATCTTCACAGACAGAGGTGTGTTCATCTTCACAGACAGAGGTGTGTTCATCTTCACAGGTAGAGGTGTGTTCAGCTTCACAGGTAGAGGTGTGTTCCGCTTCACAGGTAGAGGTGTGTTCCGCTTCACAGGTAGAGGTGTGTTCAGCTTCACAGGTAGAGGTGTGTTCAGCTTCACAGACAGCTGCTTGCACAGCCTGTGCACTCCGACGCGGCTCCTGTCAATCCTATGGTGTGGTGGCTAGCTAACGTTAAGTTAGCTAACGTTAGCCAACTAGTGCTGCAATGATTATAGCTAAGATGACATACATACACCATGTATAGCTAACGTTAAATTAGAATATCAGACACCTGCCTCCCCCTCCTCCCCCGCCAGAGATATCCCCCAATCTGGTGTTGGTCTTCATCACCACCGTCGCTTGTTGCGGGAGTAGCAGGTGCTTCCATTTCTGCTTCCATCATGAAATCAGTCATCTACTCATGTAGTCGCTCGCTAGCTAAGTTAGCATCCTGGGCATCACTGGGAATCAGAGGAACGTGGCTTTGAGAGCACGTGTTTGCAATTGCACAATAACGTGACTATTCAATGATTTAACTTGCAAGCTAGCACCACTGATTCAACATGCTTGTTGGAGTCTGGTTCCACCACATTTGTAGCGAGTAAGGAAGGTTTCAGGGGAAATGTATCGGAGTCAAAGTATCTGTTTTCTTTGCAAAATGTAGTGAAGTAAAAGTGAAAGTAAACAGAAATATAAATAGTAAAGTAAAGTACAGATATCCAAGAAAACGACTTAAGTACCACTGGTAACATCTATGGTGTTACGGGTCAATTTCGACCCATATATATTTACTTTTTTTTAGCAATATAACTTTAAGACGGTATCACATTGAAGATCAATCAGTTCCAATTGTTACTCCTGCGGCGCTGTTTCATAGTCTGGTGACGGGGCACGTCACGGAAGCTGAAGGGTCTGGTCCATTTGTGTGGGTCTGATGCGCGTTCATTGTGCCGAGGAAAATAACTCTAGATATAGCCGTTAGTTCATTTTCCAACTTTAAAAACATCATTTTATATTTAATAAGGCCTATTTGAGTGTTCGTACTGGGGAGTGGGATCAAATGAAACGCCAATTATTGCAGGAAAAAGGCAAAGTGAATGCGGTTGTGGTGGTGGGGGCGTGGTTAGGCTGAGCTGCAGAGGGGAATGAGGGATTCAGGGAAAGTTGTAAAATTAACTTATAAAACGGCACCGCAGGAGTTGCAATCGGAACTGATTGATCTTCAATGTGAAGTTCAACTTCCTTTAACTGGAATTATGCTTCACAAAGGAGGCACAGAGGATTCCTCGGATTATCAACACTTTCCTCGAGAATGTGTTGATTAATTCATGTCTTTGTCTTTCTCAACCAATCTTGGAATGAGTTGAATCTGTAGACACAGGCCTGCTGTTTTATTGGTTCTTTGATCTGTGTGACAAAGTCCGTAAATCTGCCGAGCCATAACCAAAAGAATGCCTCCTCTTTCATTAGAAACCACTGGGGAACAACTTGTGCTGCAGATGTTTCCAGGACATCCGTATAGCTGTGGGGGATCTATTAAAAAAGGATCCTGTGATATCACACAGATCAGACATTGGCGAGCTGCACTGACAACTTACAAATAAATCACTTTTATTAGATTTGTTTCCTCCTTAGTGAACATGTGAACATGTCTTGACTGATTACGCGGATAAACAACAAGGCACCGGTATTTTCTTTGGTGCATCGGTGGAATGAATGCTGATCATAGCAGAGTGCTCTCATCTTGTTATCAATATTCCGTACGGTTCTTTAATAATAATAAGGTTAATAATAAGTATAGTTCAGACACATTCATGAGTGCAGAGAAGACAACGAGGTCTAGATGAGATCAGGATGTCTGAAGGCTGTGGTGGGCAATTCCCTTTTTGAGGACTTTTTTTTAGTTACATGTGAGCATCATGTGCTTGTACAAAATCACAATGCCAACACTTTTTTGTATCTAATGTTCCTCTTTAAAGTTATTACAATGAACTTTCATATTGTGTTGATTTTGGTGGTCCCTGTGCACAAAAGCAGTTTCTAAGGCACCAGAGTCCCTTAGAAAAAAAGACCTCAAAGAAAACCTCAAAGTCTGAAGGAGTTTCTGGTGAACCTGCATGATTTCGCTGATTTTGCTGGGAATCCAACCCGTTGGTATCGATGACAAGAATAACTTAATAGAAATATACGATCTTCTCGCTGATGGTCTCGTTTACTTATTAAATTCAGACTGTTTCATAACAAGTTCAAAGTTCCTTATATCTTAACTTCTTCTTTTTCCCACACCTTGCTGCTGCAGACAAAGGCTGTGAGAGAGGAAACCCGGCCACAGAACAACAAACGGTCCTTATCCTCACGACAGGGAACACAGACAGGTGTGAGCTCTGGTTTTTACTTCCCTACATGAGCACACACACACACGCACACACTGCAAGCATTATTTACATGCTCCCTGTGACATACCGAGTACACGTAAGCATAGATGCTCACACACACACACACACACATGGTGGTGCACTGGGATCAATCAGCCACTGTTTACTTGTGCTTGTCTTTCTCTATTGTTTGTGAGGTTTAAAGGAGCCCAGAGGACAAAGATGTTAAAACACACACGCACACACGCACACACACACACACACACACACACACACACACACACACACACACACACAGACACACACACACACACAGCACCTCTGCATTCTGTTTGTATTTGTCTTGCTGCTGACTGAATTTTTAGACCATTTGGGGAAATTATGAGGCAGATTGGTTTTCACGCTACAGTATATTATGAGTAGAGAAAGTAAAAGTCTGATCAGGAGGTTTGAGAAGGAAAAAAGAAGTTAGATTAGTAAAAGAGAAGACGAGGGATAGGAAAGAATAAAAAGCCAATATTGTGAGAGAAACTGTAGAGCAGGTAAACTATGGCCCGCGGGCCGTATACGGCTTTTTAATCCGGCCCGAAAAACATTACTACAAAATTGTCCAAATTATAGTAAAGTCTGCATTCATTCAGCCTTTTTCCTGCAATACCCTGCCGTTTCAATGGATCCCACTACCCACTATGAACACTCAAATAGCCCTTATTTAAAAAATAAAGTTTTTAAAGTTGAAAAATTAACTAACTGCTGAATTCAGAATTATTTTTGATGTGACATATCGGTTTCTGTGCTGTGAATGTATTCATGCATTCTGTTAATGTAACACACATTAATTAGGATCTCTGTCTGGACTATTCTCTCTAATTCACCTTTGTCACTGCATTGAACCCATCTGTAACAATGAGTGGACCAAAGAAAAGAAAAGAAAAGTCGACAGTGAGTGCCAAGTGTTTAATGAGTTAAATATTTTTTGACCGAAGTGCGATCATGTGCGACCCTCGACATGTGAAGAAATACAGCAAATCACTGGACGACCTGTTGGTACTCTGATTGTGAAAAAATTGACAAGTCACTTTAGCTGGCGTCAAGTCCCCCGTCACCAGACTATAAAACAGCGCCGCAGGAGTTGCAATTGGAACTGATTGACCTTCAATGTGACTACGGTTAAAGGAGTTCAACTCTCATACACTGGATGAGTTATGCTTCACGAAGCGAAGCCGAGTTTCTAAGCATCAGGAGGACGGCACAGAGGATGCTGGTGTTGTTTGGCTCCACCTCAGTGTGATGAACATCAACAACACCCCACAGATCCCAGTTAACGGATGAACCCCTCAGATCTGTCCTGAGAATTGCCACAACAACCAAACTGACACCAAGCTTTGATGCACAGGCAAAAAAAAGGCTGACCAACAACACTGTTACCACTGAAATTAAATGTTAGTTTTTAGTTGATGGCTTTTACTTGTAATTTATATTAGTTCACACAAACACTCTCCATCCATCTGATACTGGTCTGTCAAATTTTGAAACTCATCGTGGCCCCTGAGCCAAAATGTTTGCCCACCCCTGCTTTAGAGTCAATACACGAACATTAATACTCTTAATAGCTTTCTATTGGCAGAAATGGAATATAATATTGGTACAAATCCATAGTGCATAATGACCTGAAACAAAGACCGGTCGTGTTTTCGTTACCTTGGAATGAGTTTATATCTACACACAGAGAGGGTCCTCTTCACAGGGCCCAGACACCATGATCCGACAGTAGACTCAGCATGGATAAACCAAACACTGGCTCCAGATAGGGACGTCCACCTGTTTGTGTGTGTGTTCCCGTCGGCCACCGTGGCTAACCTCCACGCTTGGCTCACAGGACAAGTTCCAATCGGTTGCAATCTGCAACCTTCCCACTAGATGCTGCAAACCCCTTAACATTGCACCTTTAGGTACGTAGCTGGTGCCTGAAGGAGGTTAGCCTAGCTTAGCATAAGAAGCAGGGGGAAACAACTAATTTGGCTCTCCCCACAGTAAAAAATACACCTCTAAGTCGTACTAATTGACATTGTATAATGAACGACAGTTGATCTATCTGCTCAACACCTCATCTTCAGGTTGTCGGGCTACCGTGCAGTGACGGCGAGACCACTGGCAGTCTGTGCACCAGGTCGGTCATCTAGAAATAGTTACTCCAGTTTAAAATGTCTGTTTGTGTGTATAGATTCAACCATTGAGAGGTAGCTTGGTGAGCTTTAAAGTTGTTAAGGACATTTTATTATGGAGCCAAGCTAACATTTTATGACAGAGCCAAGCTAGCGTTGAGCTAGCTAACTAGCATTGAGCTAGCTCCGAGCCACTGCTTTCTGACCAACAAAGCACATAAACACATTTAACCAGCGTGAGAGCTCGTCGACAGCTCCAGACTCAGGGCAAATCCAAGACACGTCAGGGAAAATCTCACGCAAGAAATTCAATTTCAATTCAATTCAATTCAGTTTATTTTGTATAGCCCAATATCACAAATTACAAATTTGCCTCAGAGGGCTTTACAATCTGTACACATACGACATCCCTGTCCCAGGACCTCACATCGGATCAGGAAAAACTCCCCAAAAAAAACCTTTCGAAACAGATGGTTAACACTGCGGTCTCGGAATAGTGTTTAATTAAGGATTAAATTGCTGCTGAGTGACAGTTTGTTTGCTTGAAGTTTGAGAACGTTCAGTTGAGCGTGAACATTTGTTTTTTTCTTGTTTCTGAATGACAGAAGCATGATATGTTTTCCAAGATGGTCCACAAATTGTGTGTATTGCTGCTCTGTTGTTTGTGTGTGCGTGCGTGTGCGTGTGTGTGTGTGTGTGTGTGTGTGTGTGTGTAACAACAGCATCTATTTCCAAAACCAATCACAGCCTGGGTAATTTCTCCTTTCAGGTGTCAACATCTCCGCTCATCTCATCACCTCGGTCCTTTATTCTCTCCCCACCAGCGTCAGTCACGACCAGACGTTCAGGCTAACCGGCAGACGGCATGTGTGCTGAGGGCAGTATTGACGCAAGGATGCTGAGTCACAAATGCATTTGTGTGTGTGTGTGTGTGTGTGTGTGTGTGTGTATTGATGCAGAGGGGCACAGGTGTAAGCCAGCCATCTGTTCTTCTGTCTTCATTGGAGTAAACAACATTTGTTCAGAGAGAAGATGTCCGTGTCTCCTTTTGGCTCACTGACCTGGGCTTGAAAAGTATACTGTGTTGTCAAGTCCAGTTAAATGATCTTGAATTGACTTGAATCCAGTCAGGTCAAACTAGGTCAGACCCAATCATTTAAAATCAAAACTAGTCAACCCATGTCATGTCAAGTTAATTTAAAGTCAAGTCGAGTAAAACCGAAAACTGAAGTCATTTTCTGTCATTTTGCATTTAAATGATAACATGCCTTGTATGGCAAGTGTAAAAGCAACCGTAAAAGCAACACCTGCATCTGTTGCAAACATCCGCCGTTCAAATGAGACAGCCAGTGATTTATAGCATGGCATTTTCAGCCATCAGAAGCTTGTATTCACGATGCCTGCCTAACTGCACCAGTTTAATACATAAACGGGCTTGTGTGACACATATTTGCCTGCAGGGCATGGGAATGCAACCAGCATCTCTCTGTCTGCAGGCCGGTGGCTAGAACTATCATCTGGGAACCAACATTGCTCATGGGCCCGTCTCGTGGATCCCCACATGACTTCAATGAAATGTTTTAGTGTGTCTGGCTTCTCTCATTTGAAACACATATAGGCTACAAAGGGGTTTTGTGGTTCATCGTGTCAATTTATTGCTTGACATGAGCTGTACCAGCACGAGTGGAGAACCAACATGTCCTGCTATACCCTAACGTGGATGAAGAGACACACACACACACACACACACACACACACACACACACACACTTCTACAGTGGTACATACCCTGGGGCGCCTCATACAAACACCAAAGGTTAGCAGTCAGGAGTGAGTTGTAGGCATAGCAGTCATGTGCTGTGTGTGTGTGTGTGTGTGTGTGTGTGTGTGTGTGTGTGTGTGTGTGTCGTCCGTTGATGTGTCTGAGCTTTTGTGAGTGTTTGTAGATGCTGGGAAGGGAAATTAATTTCACAATATGCTGACAGATGGTTGGAAAGAGCAGAAACAGGTCCTGATGATTTCATAGGTCTCCTCCCTTTGGAATCAGTGTGAACAGATATGAAGTAATTAGATGAAGGATAAGACTTCCATTCAACCAGAGAGGGCCGATCCATTCAAAGGACCGGGAGGTATAGATGAGATGCTGATATGGCAAAAGCAATATATACAGTAAAGCAGAGCAATCTTGTTCAATTGTTTGACTCACAAATGTGATTCTGCAATTGGCAATATATATCTGTAAAGAGAGCCTCACTCCAGGTATCATGGATTCAATAATTGAAGCGTTGCTTTAATTGGACCTTTCATCCATTTGAGTGTCAGGCACTAAACTATTTCTAAACCTCTCATTATCAAAAGAGATTATGAACACAATGCACCCTGAAGTTGTAGTTCAAGTAAACTGTAAAGGTTTTGGATGACCAAAGCAACGCACAACTATCCTCTTCTGTTTATAATAGGCACTGTCATCCATGGTGTTTACTCCATCACTGAGAAAAAGACATTACTGGACTCAGCCTCAAAGCATCACATTTTTTTGCTCACAAAAACTAAGAAAAGAGATCACATTACTCCTGTATTAGATCCTCCTCTGTTGCTCTCCTGAAGGTGTCTTCCCTTTTTTCCCTGTGAAAGGTTTTTTTTGGGGAGTTTTTCCTGATCCGATGTGAGGTCCTGGGACAGGGATGTCGTATGTGTACAGATTGTAACGCCTTCTGAGGCAAATTCATAATTTATGATATTGGGCTATACAAAATAAACTGAATTGAAAAAATTTAATTTTAGCTGATAACTATTTAATTATGTTGCAGCTTTATAGTTAACAGGAGAGATCACAGTTGATGTGGGGCGACAGGCTCGGTCCAGAAGGGTTCTTAGTGACAAACAAATGCCATATCAAGGTGTTAAGACACTTTCCTCCTCATTATATCACTTGTGGTTTCTCTCTGTGACATTCCAGACACACTGAAGATAAAAGGACACGTGTATTTAAACTTGTCGATAGAGGCCACACAGTGTGTAAATCAGGTATAGGCAAACTACGCCAGCGGGCCGTATACAGGCTTTTAAAACTCATTATAGTCCCTGAGTCAAAAGGTTTGCCCACTCCTGGTGTAAATGAAGGGAATACTATTATCTAAAAGACCAAATTTCAATATGATGACATGTTTTCTGGCCATTAATATATAATATAATATTAATATTCAACCATTAAAGTAACCAGGGCAGACTTCATTGCGTTTTCTCTACTAGGGCACCACAGCGGACTTGTCATTACATTTTCTCTACTGGAAGAGCACAATAGCAGGCACTTCCTCACGTTTTCTCTACTGGAAGAGCACAATAGCGGGCACTTCCTCACGTTTTCTCTACTGGAAGAGCACCACAGCGGGCACTTCCTCACGTTTTCTCTACTGGAAGAGCACAATAGCGGGTACTTCCTCACGTTTTCTCTACTGGAAGGGTACCACAGCGGGCACTTCCTCACGTTTTCTCTACTGGAAGAGCACAATAGCGGGCACTTCCTCACGTTTTCTCTACTGGAAGAGCACAATAGCGGGTACTTCCTCACGTTTTCTCTACTGGAAGAGCACCACAGCGGGCACTTCCTCACGTTTTCTCTACTGGAAGAGCACCACAGCGGGCACTTCCTCACGTTTTCTCTACTGGAAGAGCACAATAGCGGGTACTTCCTCACGTTTTCTCTACTGGAAGGGTACCACAGCGGGCACTTCCTCACGTTTTCTCTACTGGAAGAGCACAATAGCGGGCACTTCCTCACGTTTTCTCTACTGGAAGAGCACAATAGCGGGCACTTCCTCACGTTTTCTCTACTGGAAGAGCACCACAGCGGGCACTTCCTCACGTTTTCTCTACTGGAAGAGCACAATAGCGGGCACTTCCTCACGTTTTCTCTACTGGAAGGGTACCACAGCGGGCACTTCCTCACGTTTTCTCTACTCGAAGGACAACATAGAGGTCATCTCATCAGTTTATACACCATAGCAGCGTTCACAAGGGTAGTTTGGAGCGCTTTGGCGGAGGCCACCTGGGTCCTCCGCCCCGCTAGAGCGCGCTGTTACACAGTCTGTTGCAGGAAGTAGACCTAACTTGCCGGAGGAAAGACGTCGGTATTCGACATGCGAGTTTGTTTGTATTTCCATGTGCCGCCGTCCTCGTTGCAAACAGCAGACGCAAACCCCCGACGTTGAACGACAGCTGCCGGTGCACCGCGGCAGCCATGGGCAAGAAAGGCAAGAAGGAGAAGAAGGTGAAGGGAGCGGAGAAGACAGCTGCCAAAATGGAGAAAAAGGTGTCAAAGAGGTCCAAACGAGAGGAGGTAACGTTCATGTTCACGTGTGAACTGCTAACCCTGCGGTCATAGTGCACGTTACTAGTGATATGACGCAGAGAGAAAACTCACGCGCCAATAGCTTTGTGTAGCTTTGCACAAATTGACTTTTAATATATTGTGAAAATGACTTTAACTCAATTTAGCTCAGGTCTGCAAACTGCATAGTTTACCACAAATGCTAACTCCAGTCTAAGGTAGCAACACTGCTTATTATTAGGAATAAAAATGTTGCTAATATTAATATTATGCTAGTAATATTGCTAGGACCCACAGCATACCATAATATCTTTAAATCCATAAATATTTTACATCCTTCCGGTTTGTTCTCGTCACTATTCATCCTTCCCTCCTTCTCTGCCTCCAGGAGGATTTGGAAGTTCTGATTGCTGAGTTTCAGAATCTGGATGCAAAGAAGACCCAAGTTGTGGAGACGACATGTCCTCCTCCATCGCCGAGGTGAACTTGCCTCCTTCACGGTGTCCCCATTGGGAGATTTGTCTGGCTTGTGCAGTGTTGACAGTTGACATGTGTATATTTCCACATTGGCTGAACACTTTTTTTTCTTTTTTTTTAACCATGCAAACTGCATTTGAATCGTCCATATTCTCTTTATTTTTTGTAATTAAAATTAAATTACTAAAAAACCAAGAGCAGTAAACATGAAGTCCTCCAGGCCGAGGATTTCTACCTCCTGGATTGGACCGCTCTGTTTTCCTGCATCCTTCAGAACCCACGTGGGGAAATGCAGGATGAAGTAGTTTAGAGTGTTTAGAGGCTGAAATCGCACCGATGCCGTCATCAAATGTTGTGGTTGGTTCGATTGATCGCTCTTACCCCACCAGCTAACAGCACCAACGCTGGGCAGACCGACCTGACTCCCTTTTTAAACCCAGCCAAACGGGTGTGATTGGTGTGAAAGCACCCATCGAGTCTGATGGCTTTTTGGTTGTTTTTTTCCAGATTGAGTGCGTCTCTCTCCGCCCATCCCGAGAAAGATGAACTCATCCTGTTTGGAGGAGAATTCTTCAATGGAAAGAAGGTAGTGGAAGATACTCCTGAAGGACTGAATGAGTAGGCAGTTCCATGGCCCAACGTTACCAACAGTTGATAAACTGGGCTTTCGTTGATTCAACACTCACTCATGAGCTTGTGTGCTTTGAGGGGGCGTGTTCTCCTCTTTCCACAGTTCTATTCATCGTAAATTTAAAAAAAACACGGTTGCTTCTTTTTCGCAGACGTTCCTGTACAACGATCTGTTCTTCTACAGTGTCAAGAAGAACAGCTGGGTGAAATCGGACATCCCCAACCCCCCTCCGCCACGCTGCTCCCACCAGGTACGAGGATCCTTGACTCCTCTTACGGTGCTCACTCTCTGTCCCTCTGCCTGTGTGGACTCTCAGCTCTATTGTGTCTTACTGGATTCTCATCAACAGTTTCAGTTACTTCCATGTAAGCGGAGGCCAGGTGACTAATAGAAATCAAAAGAGAGGTTTACAGCTAAATTTGATTGACCCCCGTTGTGCGCCTTATGCTCCGCTGCAACACTATTTAAAGTCCTTCATATTTTGTGTGGTTCTCCGTTTACACCACAAGGGGGCAGGCGGCTGTAAAGGAAACTTATCAGCATTGTCATCACAGCCATTATGTTGCAATTAAATCTGAGGACATCAACCCTCTTTTTCTTGCTCTGTCCCCCACCCCTCCACCCCCCACCCCTTCCCTCCCTCTCAGGCGGTGGTAGTTCCCCAGGGTGGGGGTCAGCTCTGGGTGTTTGGGGGAGAGTTTGCCTCTCCAAACGGTGAGCAGTTCTATCACTACAAGGACCTCTGGGTGCTGCACCTGGCCACGAACACATGGGAGATCATCAAGTGAGTGCGTGCACAAAGTGATCGTCAGAATGAACGTTTGTACAAGAATCTGAAGGTGATCAGCAATACTATTTAATCTTTATTGGCTCATTCTCTGCTGTAAATGTAAGTCTTATCAGGAGATAAGTTGATAAAAACAACTTTACAGCTCCATGAAATCAAGTCCCAATAGTGCACACGGTGTTGTGATTGTTTCACTTTGCAGGCACGAGCGATACAAAAGGATTTCAGGTTTTTCTTCTTTTTTTTTCTCCCCCCAGGGCACCTGGTGGTCCGCCGGGTCGCAGCGGGCACCGCATGGTCCTCAGCAAGAAACAGCTGCTGGTGTTTGGAGGTTTCCACGAGAGCACCAGGTAACATGTTTGATATCGTACAAACAAACGCAGAGAGAGCCGCACCGTTTTATCTCTCACGGTAAACGCATTACATTTTATAAAGTGTTATTTATCCCCAGGGACATATTTGGACTCTGTGAATAAGCATAGAATTCATAAAATAAGTGCGACTCCTGGTGGTCGTATGAAAAAAGACACCGTGGCAGACAGGAACTCTACTTGAGGCTCTATACATGGATGTAGAACTTAAAGCTGCACTAATCAATAGTTTTAGTCTAAGAATGGGTTAGACTAAAACTTAGGATGTGAAACAATAAGGGGGGGGGAGGGGCACTGGGAATTCTCTAATATCATTCAGCTCTTTGTTTGCAGGATATTGTTTAAGAGATTAATGACTCTTTATACCCTTCTGCCAAATGTTTAATATTTATTTATGTGCAATTTATGTTAACGGTGCCAGAGAGTCCGTTTTATTTATTGTTTTGGTTGTGAGATTTTATTTAATTAGTCTTTTTAAATTTAGCATATTGCAATTTCTTTTCACATTCCGATTGCAATGGCCAATATTCTTAAGAATTAAAAGTGCGTTGCTCTTTGAAAGGGTGTACTTGCATTATGATGCTAGTTTATCAGCATAATGTAAGTGGCATAAAAATGACTGTAAAAATGACCGTAATATAGTTTATCACAAATATTTCTAGGGCAACAAAAGAAAACATTGTACCGCTTTTATATTTTCCCTGGAGCCAAAAACAGAGCTAATAGCGGAGTGAATATTGGCCCTTTGACCAAATGTATTTGTGATATTCAGGGTGTTATGGAGTTCTGCCCAGAGTGCCGAAAAAATTATGAAAGCCATTTTAATAATGAGATTGAGACGGGTGTCTAATCAGCAATCTCTTTGCAAAAGGTTGTAAAGCTGACCGTCCTCAAGCTCTTAAATGTTTCAAAGTTGTGATTTAGTTCCAGCCCATTCTTCTTCTCCTCCTCCCTTTGCAGGGATTTTATCTACTACAATGACATCTACTCCTTCTCCCTGGACACCTTTTCCTGGTCACGTCTTGCTCCATCAGGCTCCGCCCCCTCACCACGCTCCGCCTGTCAGATGACCTCCACGGCCGACGGCATGGGTGTCGTTATCTACGGGGGGTACTCCAAAGTGGTGAGTGTTTGTGAGTGTGTGTGTGTGTGTGTGTGTGTGCCTCTCCCCCGTATTGATTAAACATAAAAACCTTGTGATGTGGTCTTGCGTTTCATTTAGCGAGTCAAGAAGGACGTAGAGAAGGGGACCATCCACACCGACATGTTCCTTCTCAAGCGAGAGGGTAAAGATGGCCAAGGTACACAAATACTTAAGTTACTGAAATAATAGAACTCCTTCAGCTTCTACACTTGTTCGTTATTCTATTGTGACCCGTCTTCGCCCCCGTCCTGCAGAGAAGTGGTCATGGTCCAGGGTGAGCCCCTCTGGGAACAAGCCTACACCCCGCTCTGGTTTCTCCGGCGCGGTGGGCCCGGCGGCGCGGGCGGTTCTGTTTGGTGGGGTTTGCGATGAGGAAGAGGAGGAGACGCTGGAGGGCGACTTCTACAACGACCTCTACCTGTATGACACGGGGAAGAACCGCTGGTTCCCCGGCCTGCTCAGGGTGAGCCACAAGGACCTGCTGGATGATTGAGTGTTTGTCAAGTTTGTTTGGATGAAAGGATATGTGTTGGCTCCAGAGTCTGTGGAGAAAAGTAATGCCTAAAGGATATGATTAATTATAGCCCATGTGATAATGGATTAATAATTTCCATCAAGGTGCTCACTACTGATTGGAACCCAGTGCAGGGCGTCGAAGCTTCGCCTTATTCATCCTTTTGTTTCCAGGGAAACAAGTCAGAGAAGAAGAAACGGAGAAGGGGGAAGAAGGCTGGAGCAGACGGGGAGGGAGCAGAGAGGGAGGACGAGGCACCGCAAGGACCCACCGAGGTCATCAAGGAGATCGTTACCGAGGACGGCACAGTGATGACCATCAAGGAAGTGATTCCTGGAGCTCAGGAGGAGGATGACGAGGAGGAGGAGGAGGAGGAAGAAGAGGAGGATGATGATGGCAAGATTACACTCGCACACTAAACAAACTTAAAAGATGTGAGAAAATATAGATGGGTTGGACAGTCACGCTTTCGTTCTTTTTTTTATCTCTTTAGGTTCAGCCTCGGCCCCTCTGGTTGAGCCCTGCGCAAGGTCCAGCGCCATGGCAACGGTGCGCCAGGGCAAGCTCTTCCTATACGGAGGGATGTTCGAGGTCGGCGACCGCCAGTTCACCCTGAACGACTTCTACTCGCTGGACCTCAACAAGATGGACCAATGGGAGGTTCTGGTGGAAATGGACCCAAGTGAGTGAAAAAAAATGTCAACAGACACATGAGTGAAATAAATATAGATTAAAGATAAATATGAAATGATCTGACATGGATTCGACTTCAACTCAGCAGGCAGCTCAAAAGCAGTCAGCAATGTGGATTTGTCTTGCTTGAATATGTTGCCATGCAGGAGAGGAGTTGGAGGGCGATACGACGGGAAGGAGGTCTGTGAGCTTTCATTTAGATTTTTTGATGTGTCCTTTCATTTTCTCCACAGAGACACAGGAGTGGCTGGATGAGTCTGAGTCAGAGGAAGATGAGGATGAAGAGGAGGAGGAGGAGGCAAAAGGAGCAGAAGGAGCAGAAGGAGAGGAAGAGGAGGACGAGTCTGAAGAGGAGGACCAGGAAGGCAAGAGATTATTCTTTCCTTTCACTGTCTTATAATTCTGTCTTTGTCTTTTCACTTCCTGCTATTCATAACGAGCAACAAGTACAGGATGCGGATCAGGATGCGTGATATTTAAACACATATGGTATAATATAAAAATAATATAATACCTCGTATAAGGAAAACCAACCTCACAAACGCATGAGAAAACATCTCCGATATGAAATCTGATATGGTGTCCATAGATGACGTCTAGACGCTGAATGTAGATTTCCATATAAACCTCATCTTCCGTCTTAATTGGCCAGTATGGTGGCTGTTATCCACCGATTGCAAATCCAAATGCAGTGACGCTCCAAGCTAAACGCTAATATATATATATATATATATATATATATATATATATATATATATATATATATATATATATATATATATATAGATAGATAGATAGATAGATAGATAGATAGATATCGCCTGTGCCCACGAACTGCTGTCGGCGCGGAGGATGCCGCCTCTCTGCTATGCCCATGCCCACCGATGTCCGGCTGCCTGCTGGCTGGCCTGCTGCTGATATCTGACGCCATCCGGCTGGTTTCCCCGTCTCCAGCGAAGCTACTGCCGGCGCGCTCCACTCCTCTGCCCCAGCTGCGCTGGCTCTGTGGCTTCACCATTGATTGCATCCTCCCCGGCTGGCATGGTTCTGCAGTATTCCACCTCGCAGCTCCTCGGGCTCAACAACTTCTCTGCTCCTCCGTTCGTCTCAGCCATAAAGGCACTCGGACTCCTTCGTCGGCCACGTTACATCCACAGAGCCTCCCGCGGAGGGTTTGTTTGCTCATGGCCTGATCGCTCCACGCTTTCCATCCCCTCCCTCTGGTCGGCCGAGCGCATCGCTGCAGCTTGTCATCACAACAACTCCCCAAGAGCGAGATGGTGGCACGAAATTAGGAACTGTTACAGCTCCCCCACCACCCTCTACTCTTCCTGCTGACTCCACTCCCCAAAACCGGACTGGTACACCTTTTATTACCTCCATTAGTCCCTACCGCATACCCACTGCAGTACGCTCAGTGGCATATCCCGCTGCTGCTAACCATAATAATTTGATTAGAGTTCCCCTGCAACATCCCTCACTACCTCCAATTAATAGGAATCTGGCAAATGTTGGTCTTTTAAATATCAGATCACTAAATAATAAGTCTTTTTATGCCACAATTTTATTACTGATAACAAACTGGACTTTTTTGTCATCACATAAACTTGGTTATCTGAGGGAGATTGTAGTCCTCTTATAGAGGCAACCCCCCCTGATTTGACCCACCTTCATCAACCCCGGCTGTCAGGCAGAGGAGGGGGGGGTTGCTATTATTCATAGAAAAGGTTTCAAATGCTCTCCCATCTCACATGGTAACTATACATCTTTTGAACATCTTGGTGTTATAGTTAACTCTAAAGACCCTGTCATAATTGTTATAATCTACAGACCGCCAAAGTCTAACAGTGTTTTTATCCAAGAGTTTGCCGAACTTTTAGCCTATTTTATGTCACAATATGACAATTCTTATTTTAGGGGATTTTAACATGCATGTCTGCTGCCCATCTCAGACTCTTGTCAAAGATTTTATGGACACTTTGGAAGCTTTTAACCTTACTCAGGCAATACAACAGCCGACACATTCAAAGGGTCACATCCTCGACCTCGTCCTGTATAATGGTCTCAGCCCCGAAAACTTTAAAATTAAGGATATCTTCTTTAACTGCTTTTAATCCACATTCTGATACTGAGGAGCTGGTCTCTTTTTAATCACACCTGTCAGACTGTCCTGGACTCTGTTGCCCCCTACAAGGTCAACAAGTTAAACAGAACACCACAGCCCTGGATAAATGAATCCACCAAAGAACTTAAGAGAGACTGTAGGAGAAAGGAAAGAAAATGGAACAAAACTGGTCCTTCCCTTCCCTTTTATGATATTTGGAAAGAGGCAATGAATAACTATCAAAAGGAAGTTAAAGAATCAAAAACCTCTTTCTTCTCCAATTTAATTCTAAACAATCATTTAAACCCCAGAGTCTTATTCAAGGTCTTTTTATCCCAACTTATATCACACATGAAATCAGCCACATGCAGCCTTGATTGTATTCCTACAACATTTCTCAAAGAGGTTATTGGCACTGTAGGGCCCAGTATTTTATTAATTATAAATAGCTCCTTAGCAAGTGGTACTTTCCCATCGATTTTTAAACATGCAATCGTACAACCTCTTTCAAAAAAACCTAAGCTTGATCCTTCTGTTGTTTCCAATTTTAGGCCAATTTCAAAACTTCCATTTTTATCAAAAGTTTTAGAAAAAGTGGTTTCAACACAACTCTTAGCTTTTATGAATCATAATAATATATTTGAGAAATTTCAGTCAGGTTTTAGAGCACTTCATAGCACAGAAACTGCCCTCCTCAAGGTAACTAATGACCTCCTTTTAGCAGCAGACAAGGGGGAGAGCGCCGTTTTAATTCTTTTAGACCTTAGTGCAGCTTTTGATACTGTAGATCACGCCATTTTAATCGATCGCCTCAAAAAACCTGGGTCGGCATCAAGGACACTGCACTTGGCTGGTTTTATTCTTACCTTTTAGAAAGATCGTACTCGGTCACCATAGGTAATCGCTCGTCTTCCACGACTCACATTACCTGTGGTGTACCACAAGGTTCAATTTTAGGTCCACTTTTATTTTCTATCTACATGCTTCCACTCGGCCAAATACTCCAGCGACACAACGTATCTTTTCATTGCTATGCAGACGACACACAGATATACCTTCCGCTGAGACCTGGTGACCCAGAGAGCCTGGCTGCTGTCTTAGATTGATCTGACGTTAACTGCTGGATGGCTCAACATTTTCTTCAGCTCAATAACTCCAAATCAGAACACATATTATTCAGTTCCCCAAACAATAACACCAGTCTCATCAAGAGTCAACTTGGTCCCCTGGTTGCTTATTTAAAACCTGTTGCCAGAAATTTGGGTGTAATGTTTAACTCAATTAATTTTTTTTTTATTAAGAATAATCTCAAAAATCAAACCCATACTGTCACGCTCAGATCTGGAAAAAGTCATTCATGCACTCATTTTCTCTCGACTCGACTACTGCAACTCCCTCCTTTCCGCCATAAATCAAAAATCCATCTTTCGCCTCCAACTAGTCCAGAATGCAGCAGCTTGGCTTCTGACTGGTTCTAACAGACGGCTTCATATTACTCCAGTACTGGCCTCTCTCCACTGGCTCCCTGTTCGTTTTAGAATTGATTTTAAGATTTTGCTGATCACTTTTAAAGCACGCCTGGGTCTGGCCCCAAGCTGCATCATTTAAATGTTAGCCCCATATGAGCCAGCTCGCAGCCTTAGATCCTCCGGTGGGGCCCTTCAAGACCCTTCAAGATCCTTCAAGGCCCTTCTGGCCGTTCCAAAGTCAAGGAATCAGTAGCTTCTTTTAAATCACTTCTTAAAACCCATTTTTATGGAACTGCTTTTAAGTGATGTCGTCCTTTTATGCAGTTTCCCCTTGTTTCCCCTATTTTAATTTGTCTGTTCTGCTTTATTTTGTATTTGTAATTTTCTATTCCTCTATTGTGTTCATTGCCTCATGTATTTTTTTGAAATCTTTACTTGTATTGATATGTTTTTACCTTATATGTAGAGCACTTTGCAAACTCTGTTTTTAAAGTTGAGATATATGTATGTATGTATATATGCATGCATACAAAAAAGCTGTGATGACCAGTGTCCGTAGAATGAATCCTCTGGGGACCACGAATGTCGGCACAACACTGGAGTGCAGTCCATCCAAAAGTTCTTGAGACATCTGCAGTCTGACTCAAAAGTGGTGGCCGCCCAACAATAAACCCATTTTTCACCCCCAGACATCTGGATGATGTCACCGGACGTAACTCAAATAATTAATGATGGCTGAATGTCGCTTCAGTGAGTGTCCTGCTAACGTGTACGGTGGCTTGACTTCAAATACACTTAAAGAAGTCCAAGTCTTACTTATCCGTTTGTGTGCTTCGCGAAAAGCTGACTGCTTAAAACGCGTGCATTTTGACCATGATTTTTTTTCTAAATGTTAGCAGCGTATTTAACCTCTCTACCCCCGTGTGTGTGTGTGTTTGTGTGTGTGTTTGTTTTCAGATGAAGAGGAGCACCCCCCAGTGCAGGAGGGAGATTCGTTGACGGATTACCAGACCCGCACCGAGCAGTACTGGATAGGACTGGCACGTGCCAACATGGGCGCCGACGCCAAGGACAAAAAGGTCGCCAAGGTTGCCCTCGCCATGGCGAAGGTCTTTTTTGAAGACCAATAATGGGATACGCCAAACTGTGTGTGTGTAAAATAGTATGTTGAAATTACCTTTTTTTTAAAAACATGTCCTTTAAACTGTGCAGCAAATATTCAGTAATGCAAATTGATTTATTTTTTAAAACGGAAAACAAACACATGTTTTCTCCCGCTGATCAAATTAAATTTGAATATATGCACTATTTTCCTGTTTGTGAATTTATCGTTACATTAAATGGTTTTCCTTCATTTTGAATAAAGCAATTCATAACTTATATCGGATAACATTAAAGGGTTCAGATGGGTTGTTTGAGGTACCTGTAGTCCGTATTTGAAACCTTGAAGGAGCACAGATTTATTATAATGGAAAAGTGGTCACACAAAGAAAAATCTGATTTCCAACACGACATTTTACAAATATGTTTGCAAAAAAAAAAAAGATCCAATATAATGGACCATGTACATATGTATTTTCTAGACTGGGTCTGCCGCCATCTGGTGGAAACCTTTGTCAGTGCAGTCGGTCACACGGGTGGAGAAAAGACCGCTTAACAACTTGCAAATATTGAGGGGATGCAAGAGATGAACTAATTAAAATAGAGGTGTTTCTACTTTAAGGGGCTTTTGAATGAAGCACCACCTTTTAAATTAGAGTTGTATTGGCGGTTTGAGCAGAAAGTATGGAAACGCTAAGATATAACCAAGACCTGGCTTATCTGTCGTTCCCTCAGTTTTAACTTTCACGCTTTAAACTGGTTATCTTTTCCATATTTTGGGCCGAGGCTTCAAGTTCCCTCTAACCGGATAACTGATTCATAGTTATGGTATGAAGGTTTGATGGCTGGCAGCAACACATGCCCTCAGTCTGCAACATTCAAAGAACGGGAAGAGGCCGCTGAGCTGAGCGGAGGAACGACAGCGTTCAGGAATCCTCAAACGATGAGAGGATGTGAGGGGAGGAGGTGGAGCGTCAGGGTGAAGAAGACTGGATGACGAGATGGCGGCAGCAACGGGAGGAAACGGAGTGAGGGAAGGAGGAGGAGGGGGAGGAGTGCGCGTCGTGTCAGTCACTGTTGCGAGTACCAGCCTATCCTTCTGACCTATTTTATCCTCCATCAGCATGTTGGGCGAGGGATGAGAGGAGGCTGATGAATAATAGAGAGGGAGAGATGGATGAGAATGAGGGTGCCTTCCTCTCGTTCACTTCTCCCTCCTTCACCGCCCCGCCCCCTCTTCTCCCTTTTTCAGTTTATTTATTTATATATTTTCTTTCTGCGCCCCCCCCCTCCCTTTTCTTTTTAGTTTTACTCCAGGACAAGAAAAGATTTTATAAATAGCTAAAGAGAAGAGATTAAGTTTTTGTTTTATTGGGTGCGCTGCTTGCTGTCAGGCTTGGTTTTAATAAAGTCGACGTGTAAGAAGAACTGATGATGTCAGAGTGGCCACAACTTGCAACCCAATAAGATTCCCTGTTCCCTCGAGGTGCACTAATCCAAGGTGCATGTACATAACTACTGACCACCCAGAGGAGCCTCCTGGTTGACCTCTCGGAGACGTTGCTCATTGTTTGGACAAGACGGCCTTAACGGAAAAGAACATTTGAACCAGTTGCCAGATTGGCCACGATTGACGCAGCAATTTTCACACACTTTATTAAAACCATCAAAATCAGAAGGTACACGTGCACACTACTGAAAATCACCAAAAAAAATGAATACGACATAATTGAAATTTTTTACTAAATTAAATTAAATGAATTAACGCTTCACTCATCAATATTTTCATATTAACATTGGATCAAGTGACGACACACATTGTGAACAGCGTTGCTTGTGGTGATGAACCCACAAAGAATTAGCACCCGGCCGTATTCAGCGTTACGGAGCGATGCGGCGGTTGTTTTCTCTCCTTTCGTTTTGGTTTTACAGACCACAACTGTGCTGTTTTGCGTCCCTCCCATCGCTGCCATCAGCGCAGGCAGCTTCTTCACCAGAACCCCCTGAGAAACCCACGGTCCAGTACCCGATGAGCGCCAACAGGCAGAGGAACAGAGTTGGTTGCTAGCTTGCGAGCTGAGCGTTTAGCTGCTTCGGAGCAAGTTATTTCCCTCAGGAGTTGGTGGGGACCAAAAACAGAGCTCCAAGGATTTAGCTCAGTTTTGGGGTCCACCAACTGAAGACTTCAAATGATCATTGTCGGTCATGTATGAATTAGTTACCGTCTGAATATTCAAGCCTATTTCCTACAATTTTACATTCCCATACAAATTGGCTGCATTCGATTGAAGTACCGAGGGATACATATTTTCCTCCTGGATTAGTCGCAGTTTTAAATGTGATTTAATGTGATTTAAAAAAGTAAACGTTCACCTTTGGTTTCATACGGGACACAAACAGCGGCCTCCTGTGTGATAGTCCTTTGGGTTTTTTTACGCACTTTCCGACATCGACTTCCGCGGGCTATGATAAGAATGATACGTGATACGTCAAAAACTAAATAAGACATGTAATTGACAATGCAGTTGCTTTATATGGGAATACTATTCCATTAGTTAAATGTTGAATTAAGGCCCATGTGAGCCCTCATAGTTGTATACTTTCACTGATGCCCCACGTTTGTGTCACTTATTCACTCTGTTCAGAGGATGTCATGGACTTCACTAACTTCTCTAAATCATAATCCCTCTGTTGTGGTCAGGAAATCAAACTAACTGCACACCATCCTCTCCTGTCCTCGGTCACTTGCTCTACTACCTGTGTGTTGAGAGGCCTAAACCTTAATCCCCAGCCTCACAGTGATTTTATTACAGTAATCTGGACTGGAATTGGCTTAACTCTCCCAGACACTAGCAGACAGAAGGAGAAGGAGAACAACGGCAACATGGACAGCTGCAGGGAGGAGCTGAACGAGTAAAAGGAGGACAGGGGAAGAAGTTTAAGAGGGGGAGGATGAGAGGACAGACAAGGGGAGTTGATTCCTAAATCCTTGGAGCAACATTTGTATCATCCAGCGTTTCCTTTCAGCACACACTGAGATGTAACTCGATACACTGCATACGCTTTCATTTTTATTTGATCCTTTATTATTTAAATTCGGAAATGTAATATGTCCTGCCCTGCTATTTTATTTTATTTTATTGTATTGGGAATGAATAAAGTACATATCTTATCTTATCTTTATCTTAAATGTTACAACACGCCACATTGGCACAAAACTCAAGTAAAATGTGTTGGCCCAATACGTGGAAGCCTCCTGGACCCTGAAGACGTGAAACGCAGCACAACTGTAAGTTGTGTCGACACAGAGAGTTTGAATAGCAAACAGGCCAGCGGCATCCATTATTAAAAGCTTGGGTAGGTAATGTTATTTCTTTGTTATATTTGTTGAAAAAAAAAACGTGGCTGTCGCCCGACTGTAATTATACCGTCCAATCTCACCAGTTTTCCACAAGCTTCTAGCTCGACAGCTGTGAGTGCTAACAATAGTTATGTTCGTTGTTTATGCTCATTGTGATAATATCGGGGGAGGGGCAGACCTTTGGAGCTGGTGAAACACTGCAAACACTGGGCTGGGCTTTCAGGTTGGATCGGTTTATTTTTTCTCTACCGTATTCTACCTGGTTTCTCCAATTTGGCCGACTCCAGCTTTAACCCTCCACCGTGAAGGCAAGTTCCTCAGTGGGCACCAGTAATTAACTCTGGCTGTACTGGCTGACCATGATGGTGTAAATAAATGAATTGGAATACGGTTGCCAGTGGTGCAATCAGTCAATCATTTTATAGACCACAGAAGTTGATCTCTTACCCTCATAACCATGTGCTGTCAGTACATTAAATCATCCTAAAGCATCAAATATCTGTTAGTACCACATCAACAAATCAAAAAGGAGGTCTTAGTGCTGTGTCTCCCCCAATGACCCCCTTTGCAGCTTGTGTTTAATTGCATCTCATATCCAGATTGTATCTAGATATGATTTTACCTGATTACGTTTACACTTGGAATGAATATCAGTTGGAAACCACTGGTGCGATAAGTTAAGCCAATGTTGAAGTGACTTAAACTTTGCATTCTTTTTAATGACCATCTTGTTGCAAAAATAATCACATAAAAAAATACTCTACTTCTCTCTTGATTTATTCCCTCAGTAAACATTATAAACATGAGTTTTTGGTCTCAATCTCTAGTTTCAAGTCTTCTTCAATACAGCATGATGTTCATGGAGTAAATTATGGTAATTTAAAGTCAAACAGACCATAAAGCGTGGCTACCTTGTGATTGACAGTGTCTCTGCTGCACTACATAATCCACAGAGCTCATTGTGTTCATAAGTGAGGGAAGTCCGTAGGCTCATGAAACCAAACTATCAGCGTGGCCACATACCCTCTGGCTACACCAGATCTGCCTTTTTAATCTAACAGAAACAATGCACTTTGGTTTTAGTCGATACAGTCTGCCCCGACGGCACAATCGGCTACAACCCAGAGCATCGTCTACCTTATGTTGAACGCAGTCACAGGGAGTCTACGTGGGTCCTCCTGGTTCTCCATCTTCTATGATGGACAAGAGGAACTAGTGGTGTACTTCTGGAGTTTAAAAGAAACATGTTCTTGCTTCGAGCGGTAGCTAACATTATTGCAGATGCAGCAGACTATCCGAGTGGTAGAGAGGATGTAGATTTGCCCTAAATACTGGGTGAATCGTATATATGTTGCAATTGCCCAGATCAGGGTGAACGTGATGTTGCATTGCACACAAATTATTTTTTTGAAAAGGCAAAGATCTGCTGATGCAATGGCCACCACAGACTGACCAGAAGAAATTGATAGTATGTCAAATCGGCACATTTGCGTAAAATGTAAACCTATTTGCACGAGAGTTAGATAAAAATCATTGGCACTGCTCTCAATTAAATTAAATTAAATTCAGTTTATTTTGTATATCCCAAAATCACAAATTACAAATTTGCCTCAGAGGGCCTTACAATCTGTACACATACGACATCCCTGTCCCAGGACTTCACATCGGATCAGGAAAAACTCCCAAAAATAGAAAAAAAACTTTCACGGGGAAAAAAGGGAAGAAACCTTCAGAAGAGCAACAGAGGAGGATTCCTCTCCCCGGATGCACAGATGCAATAGATGTCATGTGTACAGATGAACAGTGTTACACAGTTACAAAACATTCAATGAATATGACAGAAATGTATGAATAATTAGTAGTAGGCATGGACCACGATCCAGATTTCAACAATCCATGAAACAAAAGGAGTTAGAGATGAGGGGAGGGCATCAGCAGGGCCAATGTAGGAGGCAGGCCATGGAGGCAGGAGGCCGGCCCACCAGGCAAGAGGCATCGCGAAAGAGGCCAGACCAATGAGCTCAGGCCTTTGAGGCAGGAGGCACAGAGAAGGAGGCAGGGCCATTAGGAAGGAGGCCAGGTCCAGGCCAGGGGCTGTATGCAGGAAGCAGGGCCAAGGAGTCAGGACCCAGGACCAGCTTCAGACACAGCCAGGTCCAATCACGTGAAGTCACAAAGACTCCGGGGAAGAGGTAGAGTTAGTAATGTGCAACGTCGATCAACTTCTCTAAGCGTGGATTTTAGAAATAGGTGGAAACAGCCACCCTGTCTCTGCCCAAAGGTAAACAAACTAACATCTCTATACCAGCACTTCTCTTCCCAGAATTAACACTGTGTGCCAAGCTAAGCTAACCAACAGCTGGCTGTAGCTTCATATTTACAGTTTTCCGTCTTCTAAATCTAACACTCCACAAGAAAGTGAATACGCGGGGGAAAAAAAGAGGTGAGCTATTCCTTTAAGGTTCACCCGTCTGTCGATGGCAAAATATGTATCGCTGCCACTGCAGTCATCTCTGGGCTCTCAGATGGAGCCAACCATCTGAGAGCCGACTGAGGCGAGGTGCAGAAAGACGGAGACAAAGGGGGAGTAAATGTTGAAAAGCTACAGGTGAGGGAGGAAGCGAGAGTGTGTGTGTCTCTTTAAGAGCGGGAGCGTGCTATTGAGCAGGATGGGGAGGGGGAGAGAGGGGGGGGGGGGGAGGGGGGATTGGTTGGCTGCATTGGAACAGTCCTCTTTAATGAGCAGAGAGAGAGAGACACACACACAGATCAGGAGAGAGAGAGAGAGAGAGAGAGAGAGAGAGAGAGAGAGATCCAGCCGTAGGAGGAGAGGAGATTGTAAGACCAAGACAGCAGGCAGGAAGGCAGGCTGTGCGTCAGCCGGCGCTCCGTAGGGAAACATGCAGAAGAGCAGGAGATGCTGAAGAGGACGGAACACACCATTAACAGGATCATATAGATGGATGGTGTTTCATCAAGCGGGTCAACCTGAAGGCAAACCACGCAGAGGATAAACCACTTATGGACGCAGTGGATTAAAGACCTACAGACAGACTGAGAGAGAGAGAGAGAGAGAGAAAGAGAGAGGGAGAGGGGAAATAGAGGAGGAGAAATTAATCAATTCAGTTGTTTATTTTCATTGTCTGTGTGTGTGTGCGCACTTGCTGTCAGAGAGTGTGTGTGCGTGTGTGTGTGTGCGTGCGCGCGGATGAGGCAGGAGACTGCATTGCTGTTCTCCAGCACCACAGAACCGACAACACAAAAAGAAGAAGAAGAAGGCAGCCAAGCAGATTACCTTCTGTGTTTTCTCCATTTCTCTGTCTCTCCCTCTCTCTTTCTCTATGCATGTGTGTGTTCCTCCGCTGCGCGACCAGGCAGTGTGTGTGTGTGTGTGTAAAGGATGAGAATAAGAAGAGGAGGGTGAAGCCTGAAGTGAGCTACAGAGTCTGACTTTTAAATGGTCTTTTTTTTTTTGGGGTCTGATCACCGGAACTGGGCTTGAAGAAAAAGAAAAAGAAAACAACAACTCTCCTTTCCTTTCTCTCTTCATCACACAACATGTCACAGCTCCAGTTTGGGCATCGCACTGATCAGAGAGCCTTGAAGGGTGGCTTCTATGCTGGAGGCTCGGAGGTTTGAAGAGCCGGGAGACTTCTCGGCTCTCCACCCCCAGAGAGGCGGAGGCATCGTCGGGTAGGAGGCAGCTGAAGGTGTGGGGGTTCTGAGCTGTAAGGCCGGAGGAAGAGTTGTCGTAGGCCGCGCAGGCCGATGGCCCGGCCGGTGGAGCTGCCTCATGGTTTCAACCCCTGCTGAGAGAGGATAATGGCAGCTCGGGGCCCACTTTCCTCCTCTCTCACCCGTGTCTGCCACGGAGAAGCCGGGAAGTGCTAGCCGATGCCACAAGGATCCCACCAAGAGGATGGTGTGAACCGCGTCGCCCTTTCCCAGCGCGCCGGAACACCCCTGGCACCCCCCGTGAAGGGGCCCCCGTTTCTGTTGCTCACCCCATTCTCATCACCTCTTCTCTGAAACCAGCCGAAAACAAGGGGCGGCGGCGGCGCTCGAATTGCGTGGGAGTTCTCTCCCACCCACTCTCTCCTCCTCCTCCACCTCCTCCTCACCCCTGACCTCACCAACCTCCGAGCTCCTCTCCGTGGACTGGTTCTATCACCAATCTGTCCTTCTTCTCTCCCGCCCCCACCCCCCCTCCGTTTTCTTTTTCTTTTCTTCTTCTTCTTTTTGTCGAGGCTTCAGGGGAATTGCCAAGACCTGTTTCATGCATGTCCACTGGCGGCAGGTTCAACTTTGACGATGGGGGGTCATACTGCGGTGGGTGGGAGGAGGGTAAGGCGCACGGCCACGGGATCTGCACGGGACCCAAGGGCCAGGGCGAGTACTGCGGTTCCTGGGCCCATGGCTTCGAGCTGCTGGGAGTCTACACCTGGCCCAGCGGGAACACCTACCAGGGCATCTGGGCTCAGGGCAAGAGACACGGCGTGGGCGTCGAGAACAAGGGCCGCTGGGTGTACAAAGGCGAGTGGACACACGGCTTTAAGGGACGCTACGGCGTGCGGGAGAGCACGGGGACAAGCGGGAAGTACGAGGGAACTTGGAACAACGGGCTGCAGGACGGATATGGAACAGAGACGTACTCAGATGGAGGTAAGAGGGGGAGGGGGTAGATGCATCTTGGGTGTTTTGGGGGTGGGTTTGAGTGTCTGTATGTGAGGATTGTGTGAACCAACCAGCGCCTGTCAGGGAGCGTTATTTGGGATTGACTGACGATTGTCATCTGTGAAAATGACTCGTTACTTGAGGATGATTGACATGTTGATGAAAGTTACAGATGTGACAGATGTGCAATAGGAGGCGTTTGTCCAGAGGTCATCTCGGGTCATCCTTTCTTCAGCCGTGCCTTGTCGACACACGCGCGCACGCACACATAGACACACACACGCATGCACACACACACCCCCACACACAAACACCCCCACACACACACACTCCAGTCATTAATGGCTCTGTGAGGCCAAATGCTTAAATCAGCTGTTATGATGTTTGCCATTTTAGTTTAGATTGTTAAAATGCTTACATTTGTTAGTTAGCTAATTAAAAAAAAAAATACCATAATTATATTTTTGTGAACAATACTTGACAGGGAAGGTGTGTCAGCCTCTGCTCATGACATGCATAGTATCTTTTCAAAATGAACCACCGTGTTCACGGAAAATGTACATCTCCCCAATCCATTGTCTTTTCAAAATAAACAAAACTTCTTGGTTAGGCTTCGGAAAAGAGTCAGGGTTTGAGTTAAAATAATGTAAAGTAATGTTTGTAACGAAAGTAAAGGATGTTAACGGTGACCTGGTTTCACACGGGACATGAACGGAAGTCTCCTGGGTGAAAAGCCGTGTTTGATAACCGTTCACCCCAACGTCCAACCTTGGTTGACTTACCCACTTTTTTGTAATACATCAGGGTCTCCGACCTTCTAATGCTGTCACAGATGGCTCTCCATAAGAGTTAGTTGAAAGCCTGATGCGTCTCATACAGCCGCTAAAGTGTGCCTCTGTGCTTTGGTATCAGACGCCAAAGGCTCAGAGTTGAAACAATTCATCTTCTGGGGACAATTAATCTCTTTACTCACCGAACAGTTGTGGCATTTCACTCAAAATCCCAATTGTGAACCTCATGATGGGAAAAGAAGGAAAAGTCACAGGATTGCCAAAGTCATGAGGCGTCGTCTTCTTTGAACCATGAATAATGTGTACAAAGTTTTGTGCCAATCCATCTTGTGGCTGTTGAGATATTTTGTAGTGGTTCAACTGATCGGCATTGCGCCATGATGCTAGCATGACTACAAATACAAAAAAAAACAATTGTTTTGCTATCGTGACACTTGCAATATCTCAGTTTTGCCAAATTACACTATAATATAATGTAATGTATCCATGACTGTCTTTTAATGTTACGACAGTAAAAAAGCTAGAATATCTATTATAATAGTTTTTTGTTGTATGATTCACAATTTCAATTTGTAAAACATCACATTTGCCCTGTCATTGAATCAATGCACTTTGAGTCTCTCAGACAGAGACTTAGGTCAGTCACTGTTAATGAGATATCGCACTCTCACACACACACACACACACACACACACACACACACACACAGACGTTGTGCGTGCAGAGATGCACACACATGAAATCTGGCAGTGTGAGTTTAGTAACAGAGCTGACAGCAGCATACATGCATTTAAAGCTTTGTTACATAACTCCACAACTTGCAGACCGCAAACACACACACACACACACGCTCGCGCGCACACACTCCTGAGCTGCTCGATAAAATCCGCAGACCAGACTGGTTCAAGGGGTTGAATCAGGACAAAGGAGAAGAAAACCAAACAGATGGGGCAGACGGAGGTGGGGAGGGATAGATGGATGGACAGATGTACAGATTGATGGATGGATGGATCAGTGAAATGATCAACGGATAATGGAGAGATGGCAGGTTGGATGGATGGATGATTATCGTGATTGCTATGAGAGATACACTCTAATCAAGGGAGGAGTGAGATGAAGACAAAATGGATGGGGAAAAAAAGTGACGAGAAAACCACCCAGAGAGGAACGTGTTGGAGGCCCTGTGAAGTATTTGAGCCCACATACTGTAAATGCAGCAGAGATTGGCCTACTTATGTGTGTTTATCTTGCTCAAGCAGTACACCGTGTCCCTATTGTAACAGCATGCAGTTATCCTTTGTATAAATATATGAAGTGGAATTTTTTCTAATAGAGAGAGGGTGATTGATTAAGCCGGAGCACAACAGCACACAATTTGAAAGTAAGATAAGAAATAAGGCCAAAATGACAATATTCATAATAATAATAAACAGGCGTCTTGCCCAACCAGATTTTTTATATCTGCAATTTTTTACGTTTGACTTTATTCCTATTTTGTCTTTTTTAATAGTATGTAGTTAAGATTATTTTATGAGTCAAACATAGTCATCTAATTATGTCATAGATCATACCTCTCCCCATGGTATTTAGTTTCAAAAGTTTCAGCATGAACTCGGTTCACACCAGCACATACACATGCACCCTGCGCATCAACGCTACAGGAGTTTCAGACTACTGTGTTTCAGGCTACTGTGTTTCTGAAGTTCTTACTAGAGCATCAATCCCCCCTTTTAAAATATGTGAAAATAACATGCGTTTGAGAAACACAGGCATAATTTGCTTTGAAAGACAGTCGGCTAAAGTTAGCACAATCCGGTTGCCACTCGCTAGCTAGTCGTGACTTGTGTAGGCGTAGTAACCTGTTTAATATTAGGTAAAGGAGAGCTGTGTGAATCTTATGGCAGTGAGCTGATAGTTTTCACCGTCACTCTATCACAGGTTATAGTTAGCAAAACACTGAACTTCATTTGATATCTCCTGCTTGTCATCCTTTAAAAAAAAAAAAGATAGATATAGCCACACTGCCACAGACCTGCCCTCAGTCCGGAGGTTGATAGTGCAAGAGCCCCACAAAAGCCCAGTATCCTCCCTTCACCCAAATTTAAAAAATATAAATAATTTCACAGTTTCATTTTCTTCCACCAGTGCAGCATGTTGGAATTTGCAAGCCAGCTAACTAGCTAGCTGTTCACTAGTTAGCTAACTAGCCAGCTGTTCACTAGTTAGCTAACTAGCCAGCTGTTCCACACTACTTTGACAAGAGAAGCATTGATGGCATTAAGTTGTGACATTTTTCTCATTTATTCTCGTTCATTACTTTTGTTAATCGTTACTACTCAACTGTTCTCTTTAGTCACTACCTTACCGGATTGGTTTGGTTTGTATGGAAGTTAGCCTGCTACAAGCTTGCAATGGCATTGGCATACATAAAAATGGTCGCCTCTCTGGCCATCCAGCCACAGTGATTTGAATGGGAATGTCCATTCTATTCCTATTTAATTTCTATTTATGTGAATAACATAATTAATATCCCTAGCCTAATGCCTAGTGTCATGTGTCTTATACAAAAAATGTTTAGCAGTATCTTGGTACACATGTTGTCAAATTCATGAATAATCAATGAATAACTAAAAGCTTAGCATATTATAACATAGCATCCTGGTTTAATGAATCTTCAGGGTCCCTTTCAGCAGCATATGACCAGCATATGACACCTCTTAAAGTCTGCAATTCTGAGTGAGGAAATTGGTATTGGACCCTCGTGCACTGCAGACCTTTTGGTCATGAGGGCAAATTAAAAAAATTGCTGAATATTTTTACAACCGGAGGAGTCGCCCCCTGCTGGTCAGTGGAGAGAATGCAATATTTAAGACACTTCTGCATTGGCTTTACTCGGCAGAACCGGAGGTTGCCGCTTAGGTTGACCTCACTTGGCACTGCCCACATTCAGCAACAATATCGTGTCGGCAGGTGATGGTCATTCGCCTGCATTCGCGCACATAGCACTGTGCCCGAAAGCTGACAGTCTATCTTTGAAACCTCAGGAGTCTGTCTTGTCCAAAGCAATAAGAGTGAAGAGCCAAGACATCCAAAGATGCTCTGCTGCCTACATACTTTTGGATCACGCTGTGCACTTTAGAGCCAGCTCCATTTCCCACTGCCAGTCCCACTCACCCCTCCAACTACACCTGATGCCACGTTTCTCGGAAACACTCTATCTTTTCTCTGCTGTTTGGCTTTCGGTTCCTCTCCTACGTTTGCCAACATTCCTCTCTCCTCTCCTCTCCTCCCGCCTCTCACTTTCCTCCCTCGCTCCGCTGCATTTCCATGGAGCCGCTCTGTACAGTAGGGTTTCCATAGCAACGCTCACCGACATGCAGCAGGTCAGCGCGTCACGAGGGACTGAGTGTTCGTCGCAGCTATTGGCCACCCAGCCGGCTCTACCGGGTTCTGATTGGCTGGTTTGGCTAATGGTGTTTACTGAGATGAAGAGCTAAGCTGACTGATTACTAACCACGCACAGACACACACACACACACACACACACACACACACACAGAAAGACAGAGAGAGAGAGTGAAGTAGAAAAATGAAAAGAGCGCTTCAGTAATCATTTTAGTGAGAAATGAAGTGAGTCACAAAGGGAGAGGCAGAGATTACAATTTACGATGGTGGCAACAGCTATAGAGATTACAGCAGCAGTGGTTGTTGTATCTGACGAGCTAATGCAACACACTCAGTGTCAAAAGCACAACAAGCTCACCCAGCTGTCCCCCTGCTCCATGAAGACTCCACCACACACCGAAAAACTAAAACAGCCTTCTTATTGGGGCACATCCAATCGCAGATGCTTGGTTAAACAACGCTCATGACAGCTCAGCGGCGTCCTGGAACCTCCCCCAGCTGTTGGCTAAACACACCACGTTATAATTGTCCGACATTAGCAAATCTTGCCAGCTTGCTAAAGGCCGCTATCAGTGCTGCAATTATTCCAGCTCCGACCATGTTACGTAAACTGACATAATAAATCTCACGTGTAAATACACCCAGCAACTCCATAAATGATTATACGCTAAGATACGATAGGTGGGCCACATTAAGTCAAGAACCTGCTTCCTTTGGGTTGTGTAATGGTTGGACGCGATGTTTGGAAGCGTGATGATGGCTGCATGGAAAAGAGGGGATATGTGCAGCCCAGTTGAGCGTGTGGGAGGATGCTCTTCAGTGCCACTGTGTATTCTATCATCCTGTAACTAAGACGAGTTTTTCTGGACCACTCATTCGCGCAAGCGGATGGGTTGTGTTCCCATTCGAAGTATCCAGGACCATTTTTAAGTCGGCCATCTTCTTTTACCCTCTCTCATCTCCAATCATTGTATCATCCTCGCATCTTCTACAAGTTTATTATCAGCCGTAGCATTCATTTCGAGTAATGTAAACACATTAAAGCTGGCTGTCCTGATGACTGTCTATGTCTCCGTAAAGGACGACTGACTGGGTATTGGTTTTAAAGGGCCTAATAGTTTCAACTGCAGGAAGGCTGCCTTTGCTTTGCCAATTCTAGCTCACACGGTAGCATCTTTTGATGCTCACGTGTCAATGATACTGTCAAGTTTTCCACCTAGCCTCCACCTGCCATTGAGCAACACAAACCTCACAACAGTTTGTGAAATAGTCACAAAATATAATCTGTTGGTTTTGTGTACATGAATAATAATTGTCTATTTTTTTCTTCTTGTAGCTCAGAATGATTTCTTTTCCCGGAGGACTTTGTGTTACTCAATCAAAATTATGCTTAAGAAAATCGCTATGGTTGGCCTGAGAATAACTACGTACCGTTTAGGGTAGTCCTGTGTGAGGTCCTGGGACAGGGATGTTGTATGTGTACAGATTGTAAAGCCCTCTGAGGCAAATTTGTAATTTGTGATATTGGGCTATACAAAATAAACTGAATTGAATTGAATTGAATTGTGTTTGTTGGACCCCTCCACCTCTGTCCTGCTCTAGGAGTTGTTTGTTGTTGTTTAATCCTACGTCACAAGCTCTGACCGCTGCTTCGTCACATTGATGTGTTTAATTTGTGTGTCCACCACGACAAAGGATCCTAATTGACGTACCATTGGCATCATTTTCAGTCCTGAGCGACCCGGCAAAAACGGACAATTTGTATCAATGTACACAAAATCAATAGATTTAATTTCTTGACTATTTCAAGATATATACTATATCATACTATACTATATAAATCTGTCATGTTACTAGGCTGCATTGTAACTGCCCTGACGTTGATTGTGTTTACATTTAGAATGTTGTTTTTTCTCCTGGGGTTGTTGAGTCCATTTTAAGAATGAATTGCTCAAAATACTGGTCTTCTCATGTTTGGGGTAGTAACGCAAAGTAATCTTCAAAGTACAGCTTGTCCAGCTATGTCCAAACTCTTGTGCTTTGCGAATGTCTTAGATTGTTGTCAATTAACAGTTAGAATATAAAATGGGATGGAAGGTGTCCTTGACCCCAGTCCTCACTTCAAAAGCATTTGTGAGTTCATTATGAGGTCATTGCCTCATACGTGTTTTTGTTGAAAGATTTCCCCAAGAGTCTTCCTATCGATGCCATCAAAGTCTCCTTAACTACATGGATATAGATCAGAAAGCTGTATTCCATCATTGCTCAATCACGATACACAGAGTTTGGATTTGGTCAGTACAGGACCTGTCTCCTGTGTGCTGCTCCTGTGGCTGAATTCAATTCAATTCAGTTTATTTTGTATAGCCCAATATCACAAATGACAAATTTGCCTCAGAGGGCTTTATGCAGCTGAATGCTGACTAATTCCTTTATTCTGTTCAGGATGATCCTGTTAAGCACTTTTCCTGGTATGGGTGAGTGAGTGTGATCCCTTCGTAGTTTGCACAGTTGCCGAGGTTGCCCTCTACTGCAATCTTTATCGGAAAGAGAGGGCAGAACATCTCCACCCTGCTGTTAAAGGAGGGATGTTGGCAGGTCTTGCTGTCTTTCCTGATTTCCACAGGGCGCCTTTAAATCCACCCAAGCTCTAAGTAGATAAAGTATGTCCTTTCCCTAATTCGCCAAGGATGGTTCAGCTGAGTGTGTGGATGTTGATGAACGCATTGGTTAGTGCAGAAAACAAAAGTACAGGACTGTCTTAACCACAACATCCGAACGATTGGTGGTCTTAGAAGGCAAACATATCATAGATTCGGCCCCCCAATTGCTGTTGAGGCCAATGTGGCGTCTGTTTTTTACAGCCACCCAATGTGAGACGGGCCTTTTTTGGTGCCGTTGTTCCAAAGGCTCATTATTCCGAAACCCCAATAGTCCTGAAAAATGTCCTATTGTCCGAAAGCCCATTTGTCTGACCCGTTATCCTGTAAACAAACTCCAACATCCTTCCTACTCTGCCTCTGATCGGCTTACCCTAATATTCTTACCCCAAACGTAACTAATCTCGCTCCTCATGCCTAAACCTAACCAACCCAACTAGAGAAGTCAATGAGTAGCAGCTCATGCTTTCCTCAGTAGGAAATACAATCTGGAAGGCCTGATGAAGTCATTCTGCATAATAATTAGCCATGTGCTTCTATTTGTAGTTGCAATGGGCCTTCTGAACGATGAGATAACGCGCAGTCGGACAAATGGGCTCACGGTCCAATGGGACACCTTTCGGACTATTGATGTTTTAGAAAAATGGGTTGTCAAAAATGTTTTCCATTCTGTATACATACGTATGCTTGATTTGGTGAAGACAACCCATTTGTAGTTATTTGAGTTCACAAATAACACTGAACTACAATATCCAACGAGGTCATCAAAACTAAATCGGTTACGAATGACAAACAAGGGCGGACATTTTCAAACCGCCACCATGTTATCGTGGGTGCATTTTTCAGCAGATAAATAATCCTCAAATGGGAATCTGAAAGACTCAGACAGAAAAAGGGCCTAAGCGAAATCTCCTAAACGGATAATGGTCCCACACAGTGATTTACACAGGCAGAGGTTTAGCTTTGAACTGACTTCCCTTGCTTTTAGCGTTCACTGATTTTCCCACAGTTTGGCTCGTCGGTCTGCTGTGTGTCTGTTCAAATCCGCCCGTCTGCATGGCTTGTTGTCTGTCAGTTGTCATGTCTACCTGTCTTTAGTTACCATCTGTCTTGCCTTTTGCCTTCCTCCCCAGCTGTCACGTTTACCTGATCGTATTGGTTATGTTTCTTTCTCTTTTTCCGTCTTAAAGAAATACAACATGCATCACTTCATAGAAAAGCGATACAAAATATAAATCCCCCGGCATTCACATTCAACGACACACACACGCACAAGACTTTGTTCTGTTCAGATCGGGAAGAAAAGTGACACGTCACCCATAAATGATGAAGTCAAAGAAAAATCCACCTCCTCAGCATTTGTGAGTCGCTTTTTTAAAATGTGCCACACACGCACTCCAATTGTCACTCGCATTCTGCTTCTTTTTTTTTGCCATTGCTAATACCTCCTCTCCTACCACAACAACCCCACTGCAGGCCTTGGCTTATGTAACGGGAGTGGTTTGATGTTTGTAGTGAGGATTAGCGGTGCGGTCTGAAACATGAAAACTCTAAAGATCTATCTTGGAAGTCTGCCCTCCATCGCTGCTGATGCAATACTAACTGGACATACTAATGAGGGAGTTTGCCCTGGAAGCACTTGGTGCTGCAATATCTCTAAAACGTACGGAGGAGGAGGTTCAGAAAAGAGCTTTTTGCTGATGGTAGTCTCCCTTCTTTGTTTGTTTTGGGAAAGCACATTAAGGATCCATCTGAAATTCATCATGCTTTTTTAGTTATTGGTTGCACATTTTTGTACCACTACTATTGTTTTAAGATATTGGGGGAAGGGTATTGCCTTTTTTTTCTCAGTGAAAGAGAAGGTGCAAAAACAAAACAAAGTTTTAAAAAACAGTGACGTTTTCGCCTCCTTCCCAGAGCGAACATTGTCATACAATCGCTTATTATTATTGGTATTCAAATGTGTCGTTGTTGTAATTTTACTTGGAGCATTGGATGGGAACAATCCGAGACATAATAAAGACTTGCGTTTGTGTTCTGTAATCTTTGGTGCCTCCCCCATTTCTCTCACATACACACAGACAGACTCCGACATGCAAGTGCTGACGTGACAAAAAAATACATTAATAATACATAAAACAACCAATTTTCATCTCCCTCACAGACCGTTTTTTTTGCTCCATACTTTCTCTTTTTCTCGCTGCTGTGCTTCACAGATCAATATATTGAGGTGTAAAGTAGTAACAGAGGCAACAATGCGATAATATAAATGTACATGAGCTCCTTTGTCTCCTCTAGAACGAATGAAGGGATAGAAACCCAGAGATGGATATTACAGTTCAAACAAACCGGCAGAATTCACAGATTTTGACAAGTGTCTTCGACTGCTGTATCCTGAGAATGAAATACAGACCCTAGGAGACAGATGGTTTTTAACCTAGAAATAGAGAACAGACGCTCGCATTTGTTAAAGAGACAATTATGAATTCAGCCTTTGCGTTTGGCGCGTGATCAAATCGCTGTGCCTCTGTGATGTTTCCGCAGCTTTGATCTCCCTGCGTTAACTCTTTCCGTGCTGCTGCCTCGTGCCCGCGGTTACAGGCCCATATGATCCGAGAGTGCTTCCTGTTGGGCCTCCAGGCGAAATCACTGAAATCGTTTTGGCACGCGAGCTGTGAAGCAGATTCTCCTCACAACTGTAGGGCCCGGGGTTGAGCCCTTTACATACACAGAGGTTGATTTCCTTTTCAATACGACTGTGACAGGTTCGTGATGAGAGGAGGATAAGTTGATCTGCAAAGCTTTTCTGCGCTGAAGTGCAAAAATGTACAGTTTTTTTTTTCCAGACTGTTTAGGGGAGTGAGTTCCTCAGTCTGGTAGATGCTAATTTTATCTGCGTGCTTTTGTGTAATGCACTGATATCACACGCAAACTGCATATGGGTTAGAGGCAATATCAGCACCAACAGCCTGCCTCTCAGACTGTGTCTTTCAGCACCACGGAGAGCGACGGGCCCACATTGAGAGAGCAGCCTAGTGCCCCACTGAACATTTGACTCACTACTGGTCCAGGGTGGTATATGCTTCCTAGAAATCAGCAAAATGTCAAAAATAAATAATATTTATTCACTCACACTCTTAAATTGCCAGTTTCATAGTCACACCGAGCAGCTCTGTGATAAATACCGGAAGTCATGAGGGTTATAAGTTTCTACTTTTGTCGAAACTGTTTAATAAGGTGTTCATTCAACTTCATGTGGTTTTTGGTGGCTGTAGTTTGTGGTGCCGTTGACTGCAGACTCGACTTGAAAAAATCAAACAAAGACCTGACTTGGAATTTAATGCCAATGACTCGTGACTTCAGTTGGACTTCAGCTTTTAGAAACACCTTCCTGGCCCAAAGAGTTTGCAGTGTGTTATCATTAAGTTTGTCACAAAACAATTCATATAAAAAAATCAACTGACGTTAACGCAATATATTTCCTGCAGATCAACACTTAATTCCCCTGTTTCTTTTTACCAACACAAAGGTAGCTTTACAACTTTAGTGTGTAGTTTAATTCAGTTCTTCACAAGTGAGGCACAGATAGTTTAAAGTTGTTGGACTATACTTAAGTATCATGTAGTGAGTCAAATATTCATCTGAAGTTTTACTCAAAGACTCACAAGACCCACATACTTCTTCACTTGGAGGGAGGAATCCACCCCTTTCCTGCAGAGAACCAGGACCTCAGACTTGGATGCGAACATCACCACTGGATGAAGCAACCGGAACCACATCGTCTGCAAAGAGCAGAATCCTCTTGTTTCCCCAATCCGAAACACAGATAGCAGCACGAATCTCTGCCTGTCTGACCGACATCTCTCAGTGGATGTCCGCTCACCACCTGAAAATTAACCCGGACAAGACTGAACTTCTCCTCCTTCCAGGAAAAGGCTCTCCCACCCACGACCTAACTATTAACTTCAACAACTCAGTGCTGGCTCCGACTCCGACTGCCAGGAACCTCGGAGTGACGCTCGACAGTCAACTCTCCCTGACTGCCAACATTACCGCAATAACACGCTCCTGTAGGTACATGCTGTACAACATCAGGAGAATACGACCCCTTCTCATTCAGAAGGCGGCACAGGTTCTGGTCCAGGCTCTGGTCATCTCACGGCTGGACTATTGCAACTCCCTCTTGGCAGGTCTACCTGCTAATGCCATTCGGCCTCTACAGCTCATCCAGAATGCAGCTGCTCGACTGGTCTTCAACCTCCCGAAATTTACCCACACTACTCCGCTCCTCCGCGACCTTCACTGGTTACCGGTGGCCGCCCGCATCCGCTTCAAAACATTGGTACTTGCGTACCGTGCTGCGAACAGATCGGGTCCGGTCTACATCCAGGACATGGTCAAACCGTGCAGCTCGTTCACTTCGCTCGGCTTCTGCCAATCGGCTTGTAGCTCCTTCACTTCAAGCTAACCACTCAACAAAATCACGACTGTTTGCTGTGCTGGCTCCTCATTGGTGGAACGAGCTCCCCATTGACATCAGGACAGCAGAAAGTCTCTACATCTTCCGTCGCAAACTAAAAACACATCTTTTTCGACTATACCTTGAATCGGGAGGGTAGAGCCGTAGTAGCACTTAAATGTCCCTTACCGATAGCACTTTGTTGTTTAGCACTTTAGTAGCACTTAAATGGCACTTACAGATAGTATTCTGTAGTTTAACGTTATTGAAGAAATTGTATTTGCTTGATTCTTGTTGTTCTGAGTTTGGACTCATGGTTTAATGCACTTATTGTAAGTCACTTTGGATAAAAGCGTCAGCTAAAAGACATGTAATGTAATGTAATTTAAAAGAGCCATTCTGAGGTCCCTTTACCGGACACTTGGCTCCCACCGGCTCCGGCCTGATATCCGGGCCATGAAGACCGCCAACACAATCAGTGCCAAAGAACAACCCTGGTGGAGTCCAACACCCGCTGAAAACATGTTTGAATCACCGCCCGGAATATTAACACAGCTCATTCTCCCGCAGAATCCGCCCTACAGTTATTTTTAGCAGTTACAATACACAAAATAGTTTAATAGTAAATTTAACAAACATTTTGGAAATATATGCCTAGATGAAAAGATTGATACCAATCTTGATAAGTCAATATGAAGCTACAGCCAGCAGCCTGTTAGCTTAGCATAGCATAAGCCTTTCAGTAATTGTTTTCTCAGATATGTGACCTGTAGCAGAGAGACTGTTTATTGTCCCTCTTTCTGCACGTGTCAGCAGAGACACTGTCTCACAGAACCACAGGCGATGTCTCTGGATGCTCAGGACTGTCTCTCTTCTTCGTAGCCCTCTGTCTCACTCTCCTGCACTCGCACGCTGGCGGCCATTTAATGAAATGGTAATCTTGTCATGCTGTTGCACGGGTGTTTTTTCTTTGCATGTGTGTGTGTGTTCTTTGATCCGTCTGTCATATGGTCCTACAGCTGTGTGCTGACATGATTACAAAGGCCTGGCCAGATGTGCTGTCCAGCTGTCTATGACACAGACTTTACTTTTGTGTGTGTGTGTGTGTGTGTGTGTGTGCGCGTGCGTGTGTGTGTGTGTGTGTGTGGGGAGGATAAGAGGCAGCATATTGTCGTAATGACAAGGGCAGGTTCAGAGACAACAACGCTTCTCACTTCTCAAGTTTCTTTTTCTTCCTTCTAACAGCGCCTGTGAATGTGCTTGTTGTGCCTGCGTGAGTGCGTCTGAGAACGTAAGCAAGAATGCGATTGGCTCACGACATTGGCTTCATTCAGCGCTTCCCACTTCACTGACACTTGAGCCCACCAGGGAAATGTTTGCACTAGAGACGGAGAACGTGGTTGCACTCCTTATATGGCCGTGTAGTTTGGTTCGGAGCGAGTGTGCGTTTGCAACAGAATGAATCAGAGTGCTGTTACATCAGAGGTACGGGCAAGCGGGATGGATCACTTGCACTCTTATTGGAACACACACTTCCGTTTCAGTGTGTGTGTGTGTGTGTGTGAGAGAGAGAGCGAGAGAGAGAGAATGACAGAAACACACATACTCAGATGGCCTACTTTTCAGCAACATGGGGATGTAAGGACTGTTATGCAGCAGTGAGTGCGGGTTGTGCAGAGACACACATTGGGAATGAATGGGAGTGGATGCACAGTGTACAGTACAACTACTCAATTTATCACTTTGACAAATTATTTGTTAAAAAATACGACTGTATTCGACATCACAAGGAGGAAGTGGACCACTCTGTCTGACACGGCTGATGTTTCTCAAACCCATACTCTGTTGTCAATAAGAACTATTTCATAACCATGCATTTAAAAGGTACTTGGTTCAGGTGCAAATATTTGAGCCCCTATTGGCCCTCAGAAAACACACACATATATTCTGAACTATCCACTGAGTAAGCGCAATATAAAGTAAAGAAAATATAGAACCAGACCTCTGAATTGCCACAATTTAAATAGGTCCAATCACTGCTGCTTGGGCGGGATCAACAATGGGAAGGTCATCTTCCCACCACCATGCAGTGGAAATGTGGCACAAGTTTGGGTTCTAGTCACCCAGTGAATGCAGCACTAACCTTAACATCCTGTTATGTGATCAGACCTAGGCTACTACATAGAAAATAATTAAACATAATGTATATAGAGAATTGGTGTTGATAGAGTTGGCTCCCTTTTCTTTAGGAACCTTTCAAGGCCAGTGGGTTGGCGGGATGCGGCACGGCTACGGAGTTCGCCAGAGTGTCCCCTACGGCATGGCGGCCGTCATCCGCTCCCCTCTCCGTACCTCCATAAACTCTCTCCGCTCCGGTTCGGAGCACAGCAACGGCACAGCTCTGCTGGACCGGACCGGGGCGGTGGTCCCTGGTCCTCCTCCCGTCCCCGGCACTTTGACCACCAGCGTCTCCATGTGCAGCACGGGCAGCAGCGGCAGCAGCCCCGCCGTGTCTCGCGGGGGTTTCGTGCTGACGGCACACAGCGAGGCCGAGCTGCTGAAGGGGAAGAGGAAAGGCGGGCTGTTCCGGAGGTCCATCCTGTCCGGGCTCAAGCTGAGGAAGTCCGAGTCCAGGAGCTCCCTGGCCTCCCAGAGGTCCAAACAAAGCTCGTTCCGGAGCGAGGCTGGGATGAGCACCGTGTCCTCCGCTGCATCGGATATCAACTCTACTATCAGGTAACAACAGGAGTAGATAGTGTGTGTATATGATTTTTCACAAAATTATCTTTTACTCTGTATTATTAGGATTTTGTGGCAACCCACCCAACCCTTCCTCAAGAATCCCAGAACAAAACAAGCAACTCTTAAATTATGGGAGGGAAGAGTGTGTTTCATATCAACTCTGACGTGAGGTAATGGAATGAATGAAAGTGGGGAGGAAGGTGGAGTGAGAGGACAAGGAGGGATGACGTGCCGCTAAGAGAAGCCGTCCTTCAATTGAAGGACACCAAGGCAACAACAGGCACCTGTCCTAGATGGGTGTCTGTAAAATGGATTGGCACACGGTCCAAAGGGGCCAAGGGGTCAAAAGGTCAGCTTACTGGTCAGCTGGTCTGATAAAAGGTTTACATTGTGATACCCAGCGCTAAACCTGTTGTCTTCCTCCCTCCGCTCCGCTGTTGTCTACTTGGTTTTCTTTGGACAGACCAGCTCTAGTCAGACTCAGAGCGGACGTCCTGCTGGGTTCTTTGCGAAAGAAAAGCAGCGTCCTTGACTTGAATGTGTGGAATCAATCGCTTACCAGAGGAAAGACTCGGTGTAGAATTCCAAGTACGCTGGGCCACCATTTTCTCGACAACAAAAGTCAGCAGCTCTTAATCCTCTTTTTTCCCTCGCAAAAATAAAAGCCTCCGAGGGCTGATTTATGAATGCAAGATCAAATACAACGTTTTTTATGTAATGAATTGCAATTAATCAATTATTTACTGATGTTTTAGATACTCTTCTCATGTGAACATATTATAGTGCTAAATCTTCTGCCGGGGCCAATGAAAACACACGAAAGGGAAGTAGAGATCTAATTAATGGGCCAGAGGAGGCAAGATGAAAACAAGCTTGTGAATCCGCGTTGAGCAAAACACTTCTTATTCCCGACCAACTTCAGAAGGACTGTGCAGTGCCTCACCATGAGGGAGTGTTAATATGGTGTCATATGAATAGATGGTAACAAGGGAATGAGGGGGGTGGGGAAGATATCTGTGAAGCACTGTGGCTATACTGTCAAGTTATTGAGATGTACATTAGCACATCCTGAAAAAAAGAAGAGTTTTCACTTTGGGATTCTAGGATTTGATCTCCAATTTACATATTTGTTTCATGATGTTTTGCACTTTGAGAAATATTCTTATTTTCTTTCTATCCAAGTGGTGACTGATAACAATTTCATGTCCGTGATTGTATCTCATCTATTTGATGTATACGACCCAGTAAACAGAAATACACATACAACATTTTGTGGTTTTAGGGGGAATTTCCTTTCGGGAAGTATTTCTTGGCCAACTTTAGTGCTGTCTTGCCTGTAAAGAAATACCCATGCACACAGACCATACCTGGCAACCCATGCTATAACCGGTGGCGTTGCAGAGAAGTGCCGAGCAGATCGGCAAACTTGTTCGTAAAGAAATAGCTTCACACTCAACCCTAAAACCACAACTTCTTGTTTTTACATTTGTCTTTGTGTACTAATTAAACAAACGAGATACAACATCAGTTGTTGAACTTTAGAGGCGGTTGGCGTATTTTTCAACTTTGGACATCCTAAGCTAAGCTAATCACTTCCAGATTCCAGCTTTATTTGCAGGCACAATTTAGTAGAGCTCTCATATCTTACCTGTAGGATGTAGGATTATTGACTGAACACACCAGCCAACCCAATGCGACCTTTCACCTTTCCAGTCTCGGAGACGCAGACGCAGAGTTGGCCGTCGCAGACGACGACGTGGACGCCACGGCAACAGAGACCTACTGCGGGGAGTGGAAGAACGACAAGCGGACAGGGTACGGTGTGAGCCGGCGCTCCGACGGGCTCCAGTATGAGGGGGAGTGGCTTAGCAACAAGCGCCACGGCTACGGCTGCACCGCGTTTCCCGATGGCACGAAAGAGGAAGGGAAGTACAAACAGAATATCCTGGTGAGCGGCAAAAGGAAGAACCTGATCCCACTCCGGGCCAGCAAGATCAGAGAGAAGGTGGACCGAGCCGTGGAGGGAGCACAGAAAGCAGCCGACATCGCCCGGCAGAAGGCGGAGATCGCTCTGTCCAGGTAGTGGCCTCATGGTGGCTTGTGGTTGAGTCCGTCTCTCTTGTGTTTGTCATTCCTTTGGTTGAAGCAAAAGGCCTAGTTTGTGTGTGTGTGCTGTCTAGGTTTGGGGCTAAAGTTGAATCTAAATCAGTCCATGTCCAAACAAATCTTTAACTCATAATCCTCAAACTGAACGGACTACAATGAATCACCTTGCAAAGCCGTATGAGTGGGGATGCCTTCGCTGACTGACAGTGAAATGCAGTTGAACGGTGATGCGATTGCTTGGGTTGGAAAAGTCTTTGTGTACCATCCGCTGCGAGGGTGACCGGATGAAAATGGGTGGCATTCTGGACAAGGGAGTTGGGGGTGGGCGTGTTCACATTGCCGTGAACCTCCAGTACATTACATTCAGTCAACAGTAGTTATAACAATAGTAGCAGCCTTTTTAAAAAATGCTTTGTTTGGATCTTATAAGGCGGCAATGATCCACGGGTATTTATGTACCTCCCCACTGCTCCCGGTACCTGCAGTAACTTTTTAAAACTGGGTTTAGTCTAATTGATTGGATTTGGGATTCTGGGACAGCTGCTTGTAATTCGGAAGCCTACCCCTCATGATGGCTCCATCCATGGAGGAGTTGGCTGGACACATGAAAACCCTTGTAGATGGCCTCCTTCCGCATTATAATTGAGATCAATGACAGATTAAAAACAGGATTAGGGTTAAGAAGAAAGTAGGGTTAAGGAGGTGATGGTACAAGTGAAACAGCAAGCGAAGCGAGACCGCCGGGAGCTTAAGACTGATGAAGCTGCTCTGCTGAATGAAAATGAGAGCTGGCTCTCATTTTTAACTGTGCTCATTGAAGTAAAACAATGAGCACAGTTGGGGTTAAGATGCTAATGGGCGTGCCCTGACCTTATCTACAGCAGCATGAAATGTTTGGACAGGAATATAAAGCAACACTTTTTTTTGTTTTTCAGCTCAGGACTCCGAAATTAATTAGCTGTCCTGGGACCTGTAGTCATGGATACACATCGATACTCTTGTCATGTGGGGACCCATCAGAAGTAGGCCTATGACCCATTTTGGTCCCAGACCTTGTTGTTTCAAGGAACCAGGCTAGAGGGCCATGGGCACAGTAGTTCTGTGGCAGCACTTGCTGTCAAAGCTTCTTTTTTCATACATAATTAGCAGATTGGACTCATACGGCAAGGTTTAGATAAGAAAATGTAACAAGATGGTTTGCCTGAGCCAGTTCGGAAATGTAATACAAAAGGTCACAGGTGAAATATCTTTTTTCGTTCCCCAATGGCTGTTTTGTTATTGAAACAGTATTTCCCTGATACCACACCAGCAGTTTTGAGTATTTAAAATCTGAGAAAGGTGACTTGATATGATATTTAATATTGACGTTCTGGCCGAAAAGTTAGGGAATCATGCTTAAAGAAATAAAGTTAGACTTCTGGGTAAAATGGACAACCCCATGTAAGGAATACTAGTACAAGGATACAAGGATCCCCATTGTAACCCTAAACCTAACCCACAAACCACCGGTGGCGTCCGAGCAGATCTCAGAAGAAGAAGATGCAGAAGTTAACAAACCAGATGAAAAATATGTTGCGCAACATAAGTCCTGTCCTGCAAAGCAAAGATATGAGCAATAATTGGGATGAAAGTAGCCTCAGTTTGTGAATGAAGCCGGCTGTCTGATAAAAAAAGCGGGATCTGATCAGCAGTTGACATTGAAACAGATCGATAATGTGACACACGCTGACGTCATAGTCGATAACCCTACCTGACATGTATGTACAGTATGTGCTTGCATCGTGTCTCAGAGAAGATCCTCCGTCGAGGTGAGAGCAAAGAGGCTCACCTCGCACACACAACACGCACACACACACACATGCACACACACACACACACACACAAGCGAGACACAAGTCACTAAAGATCCAATCCTGCGACACCTAACTCATCTCACACTGTTGAGAAGGAAAGGAAGATATGTAGACACATTAAAGTTTGTATATGATGGCGATTAGACCTCTCCCCGCCTGCACGCTTACATATTTCTACGTCCGTGCTGTCACAGTTTGAGCCTGTCAGCGAGTGTTTTTACCGTAATGCTGCAATGTCCCTTGCAGATTTTTATCAGAGCATCAAGTCAAGTCGAACCCTCCCTGGTTCACGTTCTCTCACATTCAAATACTAACTGCATCTTCTGCGTGTACCTCCACACTAACAGTTGCACTCGTATACTAGAGTAGATGAATAGTTTATAGGTGGGATTGATCCTTGCATTACTAATAGAGTAGGCAGTAATATGGATTTATTGATATATAAGCGGATAACCTATCCTAAGCAATAAACGACCAAAGAAAAGCATTCCTTTGTGGTTTTGTGAACACGAGACCTCACGTGACAGACGGATGGGAATATAAACACCTGAGCTAGTTCCTGCTCAACATGGTGTCTCCAGGAACACATTTGGCCATGATGCACACAGCTTCACAAGGTGACATTAAGGCATTTTCGTTGAAGGTGTATAATATTTTACATCAACTATCAATATTTGGTTGTACGATCAATTTTGATACTTTCATCAAATATTGAAAACAAGTTGTTAGCTACAGCTGATAGCGAGTTGTGTTCCTCAAATGTACAACAACACATTTCCCACAACCCCACTTTCACCCAAGAGGACGCTGTAAGTACTTTACGAAAACAAACATGCTAATTTAAATGCCAAACCGTAATCTTTTACTAAACCCTATATACAGGAGGTTTGTTGCATTTTTGTTTTGTTTTAGTTTAAAACTGCCAGAAAATATGTTCCTCTTGAAACTTAATGCAGAACCCACTCACTGGGTCAGAATCTGTCAGATTGAAGAAAGAAAGGGAAAGTATACACAGTCAGATCCAGGAGGATTGTGCTCCTTTGGATATTTGGAGGGCATCAGCACATGCAGAGGGGAGGGGATTTCAATTATTTTTGGGGTGGGACAGAGTGTCCTTGTTTAAAGTAGGGTGCCACTTTTTGCATGCTTAAAGCAGATAAACACCGATCTGAATACACAAAGTAACTTGAATTATCCTAATTCGTGAAGGGCTGTCAGAGTAGCAGAGGAAAGACGAGGCCGAGTCTACAGCCATGCCAGGACAATAAATAAAGGTCAACGCAGTATCAAAGTTATTAGGATTCATCCTACAGGGACCACGCATGTCTGTACATTCAGCTCAAGCCATGCGGTCCTTATGGGCTGCACTTTAAAGATGGATTAGTGCAGTTGTTCTAGATTGCGAGTGGAAACATTTTTCTCTTTTGTGTTCAGTTAAAATCATTCTTAAAAATGTTCTTTATCCGTCGATCCTCAAGAGGCAATATGAGGTAAGCTAATTCGCAAATGCCGAATGTGTGTGTATATATATATATAATTCCTTCACAAACATAAAACAATCTAAAGATATGAATATGACAAGAAAGAGGGGCGGTGATGGCCAATCTGCAGATGGTCGACAATTTCCAACACCACAAATACACATTTTGTCAGAAAATATTAAAGCACAAGTTAATTTATCAATCTATACACAGGGTTACCTGCGCATAGACCTCCCTTGTATTTGTTTTATAGAGGTCATCTGAAATACATCAGTTTGAAGTAGTCATAGAAGACACTGATGGGCTGAACCCATGCCAGCTGATTTCCAATGAAACTAGCTCACAGCAGCAGCTTCAAAAGGCACTAAATCAAGTGATAAAGTCGCCAAGTGTGCAAAACACGCTGGTGTCATTAGCTGTAATATTCCTCGATAAGGCAAACCCATCTCAGTCATTGTTTTCTTTTTTTTCTTCCAGAAGTCATTAGCAATCAATAACAAAAGTATATGGCTATCATAAACTATAAAGAAACAGTTGGAGTACATTCATATTATACCCTTTTGCATTTTTGTCATATACATTTATGGGTAATATGTATGTTGATGTTGTCCAAAGTGAAGTCTCTATTGGATCATGTGACGTGAGGATATGCACATTTATACTCCATGAGTGCAGACGTTCCTTGACACTCTGTTGTGATCTGACCTGCAGTTGTAGCCTGGTCTTTAAACCAGCTCTTTCTCTGTGGCACACACATGCGCAGTCACTCGCAGAAACGTCTAACCCAGATTCAGACAGCGGCATAGCCCGGGACAGGACATCCTCCCTCTCTCTCTCTCTCTTTCTCTCTCTCTCTCCCTGTGTCCCAGAACAGTGCAGCAGGGTATTTCCTTGTGGAACACCAGGAGAACACCCTGAGAGCTAAAACACGGTCCCAGGATGTTAGCTGCAGAGCTAAATGAAATGTTGCAGTTCTTTGTCCAACATTTCTGAAGTGTGTGTGTGTGTGTTTATAAATATGTTCATATAGGCTTATTTATGATCCAACTTCATAACGTCGATTACGTGTCAGGAGGCAAAGAGGTCAAAGGTCAGGTTTGGCTCCAAATCCCGGAGCTGGTAGAAAATCTGTCAACTGTCCACGTGCCTGGTGTTACAGTAAATCCCATATTTGTATGTGTGTGTGTGTGTGTGTGTTTGTGTGTGTGTGTGTGTGTATGACACTAGGCGGATATGTGCCGTGATCACTGCGGTCACATGTGATGTAACTGATGTGGCAGGGCTACCTGTGATTAGTTGGTTGTTGTTGTTGTTTATGATTAGTTGGCACCAGATAAACACACCGGTGACTCACTGTGCCGTGTGGACGGAGCCATTCACCGCAAACCTGTGACCTGGTTTCATCAGCGAGCCTAAAGCGCAACACACAAACACGCGCACACACACACACACACAAGTACACTATAAGCAGTGATGCACACCGGAAAGCTTAGTTAGTTATTCAGGTATGAATCACCCTCATCAGCTGGTTCAGAGTAATGACAGAGATGATGGAGGAGCTTAGCATGAGTCGTAGATTAGACTCTCTCCTTACCTCACCTCAGCGCGCCTGTGTTTGTCTTCATGTATGTGTCTTCCTGTGTGTGTCTGTGTATATTCTTCACTACTTACTGTGGCCCATGTCTTCTTCTCTGTCACCCATTTTTCCCCCTCATCCTCTTGGCCTCTGTGTCATTGCTCATTCCCTCTGTCCTCTACGGGCTACATGTAGCATTTTTAAACATTAATACACCTTCATGTAAGTGTATGCGATACTTTAGTATAGTTGACCGTTTGCTATAACCCCTTCTCCGTAATTTTCCAATCCATAGAAATAGAATAGGTGTTGTATGGACATTCCCATTCAAATCAACATAGCTGCATAGCTAACATTGCGACCGTTGTAGCTGGTATAACCGACTTACAGAAAGTGAGGGAGGCTCGCTAATTAGCTAGCTATCTTGCTATTTCCAACATGCTTTACTATTATGAAAACATTCAATTCACAGTTATATAAAAGAGAGGAACGTTAATGCTTCATCCACACACACTTTCCCTAGTGTGGAATAAGCAAGTCACTGTAAATTGAATATTGTCATAAACAATCTGGCATTAGCTAGCTAGCTAGCTAGCTAGCTAATGCCAGATTGTTTATGACAATGTTCAATTTACAGTGACTTGCTTATTGGTGGTGGTTTGGTGTGAATTTACAGTTATATAAGAGTGGAAAACAGCAAATCATCAGGTCTTGAGCCAGCATATGTTTGGTATCGTTAGCAACACTGGCAGCGTGGTGTCAGATGGTGGTCTGTCAGTTTAGTCCATCACTCTTGTCCAGATTGAGCAGCTTTTGAAATCCCCAGAGGATGAAGCAAAATCACCCTGGTGATTGCCTTATTTTTTCCACTAATGCCCCCATGAGATGAATATTTTTTATTTGCCCATTAGATAGTGAACATAATGAGCCTGCTCAACAGCCCGACATGAGACCAGAGCGGCTCTTAAAATTACAGTTAAACCATCTCTCTCATAAACCCTCTTCCTTCGTGTCATAACCTGCACCTTTTTACTTTTTGCCTTTATTATTTAAGGATGTCAATCTTTTGGGGCACTTAATCTGGTAATGATTCATTGATTTGAATACGTAACCCCTTTTAACTTCTTTTCTTCCCTTTCAGTCTTTCCCCGTACCTTTCTCCATTACACCCTCTGTGCTTCTCTTTTGTCACACACTTTGTCCTCCCTCCCTCCTTTCTCTCCTCTTGCCCTCCATCTGCAACTCTTTTTCTTTTCTTTTGGACAGGATTTGTGTGTGTTCTATCACTGAACAGGCATCTCTTTTCTCTCCTGGCAGTTTATTCATCCTGAAACAGGTTGTTGAAACGGGTAGAGGGACAGGACATTGTGTGAGTGTGTGTTTGTGTGTGCGTGTGTGTGTGTGTGTGTGTGTGTGTGTGTGTGTGGGGGGTGGTTTGGTGAGACCAAGGTGAGAGCAGGTTGTGCCAACAGTGCGTTTGCATGGGAAGCGGATTATTCATGACCTTTAAATCTTGGGAATATGGGACTTTCTGCATGCGATTATGTCATGTCTTCTCTCTTCTCACACCTCACCTCCCCCGCGACCAACATGGTGGTGTTGAGTATACTGTGGGCTTTGGCATAGCAGCACTGGCAGCGAGTGCAGTGAGGGGCAAAGAGAAACATTGAGGCAGAGAGAGGGAGAAAAAAAATCAATAGCCATCGACATGCATCAAGACTGTTACTGAGAGAGAAAGGGGGAGGGAGGGATGGAGAGGTTATTTTACACGAGTCGAGAGCCTCTTGGAAGATGGCGAAAGATAGGCGAATGGAAAGAGGGAGACAAAGGTGAGAGGAGGGTTGTAATTGAGAGAAAAGATCGATTTGATATGACCAGAGAGAGAGAGAAAGAGAAGGACATGAGGCAGATGAAAAGTGGATTGTGATAAAGATGGAAGGAGCGCTTAAGAAGAGGCACAAAGGAACATGGGAGGAAATAAAAGAAAGAGCGAGAAAGATATGAAAAGGAGGCTGTATAGTAGCAGTTATGAAGGACAAGTAAAAAGCCCGACAGACAGGTAAACACATTTTCAGGAAAACAATTAAACAGATGAATACAATACATGCTGGAGCTCTGCAATAAATAAGTTACTGCGTGAGGTATCATGTAATATGTCAAGCTGTTCATGTTGTGTGTGTGTGCGCTGGCTTTTTTTTCTTTATTTTCTTCTCACCCTTCGGCTCAGGTGTTATAATGAGATTCGTCAGCCTCGACAACACACAATAGAGCGGATGACTCAGATATGAATGAAGGGGGTGTACGCTGCATGTTCTTTACATAATGGTACCTGAGAAGAAATGATTTACATGGGCTCAATGGGGATGGGACTGTATGTAGATGTATCATTTGAGTTCCTATAAAGAAATGTCGGATCTTCGTTAGATATCAGATCTTAGCAGCTGTGATTAAGAATTGGTGGGACATCTACCTAGCCAGCTAGATACCTTTAAACAGTATGGAAAACGTGAGCGGCTTGTAGCAACCAACAAATAAGATAACTCTGACTTTCTGCAAGATGTAATCCACACAAAGCCAGCTCATTTTGGAATCGCAGTTCGCATGTAAAAATGATGGTTGCTGATAACGCCGTCGCCACCCATGCTGCTGCCACGGTAGCAAAGCGTCCACGCTTGAGTCCGAAGGAACCGGTCGGATTCAGCATACAAAAGACACATTACTAAAACGTAATTGCTCTTACTGCAAGAGGGGCAGCAGAAAAAGGTCTGCGTTGAAATTCATAAATATGAATATATCTCCAGAGCAAATTAAACCAACATGTCCGTCTGTCTGCTAGCTAGTAAATGGCGAGCTTGCGTTCAGCTAGCAGACTAGCTATCTAGCTAACACCAAATAGATTGTTGATTTTCTTCTTTTAATACCCCATGGTTGCTAGCATTACAAGTAATTTAAAAAACACTGTCGACATGAGCTTTTTGTACGCTAACCGACCGCTCTCACACATCCAGCGGCTCCTCACAGCTCCAGAAACTGATCACATATTGGGAATGTAAATTGTTACATTCTTAAAACTTAATAACATCTTTTTAATTTAAGAGCATAAAAACAAACTTCTAGCCAGTAATGGTAAGTTATCTTACTACCGCTCTTAAGCGTGAGTGAGATTACAAAATTGCGCAATGCGTAAACGCGGTCTAGTCCAGGCGAGGAATATGGTGAATACAAAGTTAATGGGGATGAACTGGTTGCCTTCTGAGAGTCTTGTGTGTATTGAAATGTATGTTCATAACGTTGTATTAAACCCGGGCTATAACTAGAATACTGTGGTTTATTGTTGGCACCTTTATTGTTCCAAAGGTCAGTTATTGTATTTTTTATTTTATTTTTCACCCTCAGTAGTCTGGACAATGTCTCCTTTGAACAAGAATGCCTTATCTCCTTCCAACCCCGCTGCACCTTTTTTTTTTCCTCTCAAAGGAATTTGTTTTGGACACCACTGCCAGCCAACGATTCTGAATGTTCAAAGTGAAAAGTTTGATTTATTTATTCAACTCTGCACATTCTGTTTCCCCTGTCTACTGTTCGTCAGGACGGCTCATGCTCAGGGTAAGGCGGAGGCTGCGGTGGGAGCAGCTCAGAAAGCCCAGGAGGAGAGTCGCATGGCGAGGGTCACCGCCAAGCAATTCTCCCCTTCCTTCCAGCACCCGGGAAATGGTGGGCAGACACAACTCACCGAAATCACAACATGCCTATTTACTCATATTGTTCATAATCAACAAACCCAGAGAAGCAGACATATAGTTAACACGTGTGCCTACACATGCGTGAACAAACAAAACATACGTGTGTGTGTGTGTGTGTGTGTGTGTGTGTGTGTCTGATGGTGATAAAGGTCAGTGTAAACCACCCTCAAGCTTTGCGTCTCGGCCTCTGTCACTCCCGCCTATACGGCTCCGCAGGTAGCCAACCCACAAGAACATGCACTCCTCAGCACAGTGACACACACATACACACACACACACACACACACACACACACACACACACACACACACACACTGACTTCATGACACGTACTGTACTCTCCCACACACGGATACCTGGGATGACAGTGATTGTTCTTTTGCCATCCTATCTGCTCTCAGCAGCTGTCTTTGTCCAGTGAGTACCAGCGCTGACATTTTGTCCGTGTTGATGTGTATACATCCCGGGCATCATCGTGTGCCTGACCGCTTCCTTCGCATTTGTTTGCGGATAAGGGACTGTGCAAAAATGATGAGGATTAAAATATTTGTTATCATCCCAGCTTCACTCTTACGTTGGGAGATTTATAGTAAATGCACACAAAAAAAATGTTTTAAAAGATTAAATAGTTACATCACAAAGATGGCTTTGCCTATTTATTTATTATTTTCTTACGTTGCACTATTTGGACTAGCCGTCTGGGGTAAACATCTCGAACAAGCCTTGCCATTCCACTCAGTATGTTCTGTTTGATGGACATATTTAAAAATGTTGTCACGTTGGCCATAAATTGTGTTGCCGACCGTGTAGAAAATATATTAATGTTGTAGGGAGGTTATGCTTTAAAAAAATCATCATCAGTCACTTTCATCCAGTCCCCAACATGTTCTGAAATAAAATGCTTGTCATCGTTGGTTGGACTGATACTTGCACTCACATTTTAACAAGTGTTAGACTACGTAATTCCAACAAGCACAGAGACAGCGTCATAGCTTCCACGCCTCCCAAAAAATGTCCGACACCCCTCTGATGTCATCTGTCCTTTGCAGGCATGGAGGTGCAGCGCCCCAAACGCCAGGTGTCCAGCGAGGTGGAAGGCGAGGGGCTGTCGAGTAGCGCCGGCACCGCCGACAGCCCCGCCGACAGCCCCGCCGACAGCCCCGACCTCTACGTGAAGAGCGCGGGCTCCGACGACCCCTCAAACGACGCCGCCACCCCTGACCTCAGCCCCCCTTCCTCTTCCCCGCCCCACACCCCGCCTCCCCCCGCCCGGCCGTCTCAACGCACTAAGAGTGCCCGCTTCCACCGGCAGACCGCCGTGGACCACGGGGAAAAGGGTAAGGACGCGGGAGAACGATGTGAGAAAGGTGGGGGAGGAGGGCAGACGGAGATCCAGGTGATGGTGGAGGGGGGAAGCGGGGGAGTCGAAGGCGGAGGAGAAGGGAAGGGGGAGCACCCACGTGCCAACAGCTGGAGCGAGGACAAGAGGAGAGGGGTGCTGTTGAAAGGGGGAGTTGGGCTCATCGGACGAGGAGCGAGCCGGACCAACGGACACAAACACAGCTCCTCCAATCACAAGTCCCGGGAGCATGGATCGTCCAATCACAGACAGGCCAAAGGGGACAGATGGACGGAGTCGTCCTCGTCGGCCTCATGGACATCGGGGCACAGGGACGTGCACGGTCGGGGGGGGCGGCTGCTGGAGCAGGATGAGGAGAAAATGAGCAATTACGAGATGGAGATGAAGCCTTTACAGCCCAGAGACTCCACTACCCACAAGCCCCATGGGCCCGGGGAGGAGAAGCCCGGGCAAAGTCATGTTCACGCCGAGGGCCTCTCGAACACAGTGCAGCGGCAGAGGCATAAGAACCGCGACGGGAAGGAGGGAAAAGAGGGGCGGGACGGGGGTAAAGACTCAGTGCACAAGCTGGACAGAGCGGGGGAAAAGATGGATTCACGGCCTCTGCGTCGGGACCTCACCCTCTCCCCCCCTCTGAAGTCCTCCCCCATCACACCGGAGCAGCAGGACCACAGCCTCACGCAGAGCAAAGGCAACTCGGTAAGATTCATACCGAGCACACCAGCTCTGGTACACAAATACAACACTCGACAAACACTGAATGATGAGATTAAAGCGACACAAGATTTGCGTTTCACAAAACTGCTGCTGTCCTCATCACAGCACTGCACTTTACTCTCAGAACCCTTTGTATCGTCACTGAAATCCCCCTCTGGTGCCCAGGCCGTTTGAGTCGAAATTTAGGAGAAAAATACAAAAGGGGCTCTTACAGCAGTTGAGAAAGCACTCATTCCAGAGCTCACCTCAGTCAACAAGTGGCCATTGCCTTCACCTCTGCAGCCACTGTGAATTAACAACTGACCGCCATAACATTATATTTCCAAGAAAATTTCATCAGTGCAGGTTTCGCGGATTTAAATCTTTACCACAACCAGACCTCAGTGTTGAACTCTGGACCCTGTGAATATTGCCTGGTTTTAGTAATTAGACTGGAGGATTTAACATTTTTCTTGGTGCACTGTTTTTTTTGTGTGTGTGTGTGTGTGTGTGAGGGGGGTGGGGGTGTGTGTGTGTGTGTGTGTGGGGGGGGGGGGGGAAGGTCCAAGAAATTTGAATTTCTTGGACCTTAGTGTTGAGATTAGTTTGCTAGAATGCACACAATGGTGTTATCATACACAATATTATTGAAGAGAAAATATAAAAATATGGAGATATATATTACGTAAATGGCGGCAAGGCATATCGTCATATTAAGTTCAAGTGGACATACACTTGAACTTAAATGGTTCTATGAGGTTTCCTTTATTGAGATTGTCTGTGTTTCCCCTGTGTCCACATAGGGGGACGGCACAATATCCAAAGGGACTTTTAGATGGTCCCAATTCCTCCTGTCAAATGAATAGTCTGTGGCTACACATTTCCTCCGGCCTGGCTTTGAAACGGAGTGGGGGTTTGCTCGCCTGGTGTTGATGCTTCCAGTACAACAAACCAATGAGAAAAAGCACCTTCGAAGGCACCGGCCAGGGAGGTGCCTTCGAATTTGTCTGTGAAGGTGGTTCACCAAATTATTCAGGTTCGGTCGGTTACCTGCAATTTTGTATAATTCTTTTTTACAACAAACTGTTTTCACAGTTCAAACAAATTTGGCTGGGTGGGGCCATTGAGTAACGTGGGTAGGCCGGTGCCGCCCTGGCCTCATTACTGGCTCTGCGCCTGGTCTGAACCTCTGCATGGCTCTGTTCGGCCCTATTATCACCCGTGGACAGCACCTGAACGGTGCATTTGTCATATCTGTTGCGTCACTGCCACACATTGATTTAACTAAAAGGATTTGTTGCCCACTGTCATGAGGATACATTCCATCCCCAGTGACATAACACAATGTTATCCCACATATTAAGATAATCCTGGGGGGAGAGGCACAAGGTTTAACCTTGTGAAATAAAGAAAGTTTTTTTTTTGGTACTACGAGCAAGCAGCGGTAGGATTACGCCGTTTTAATACAATTTTTTGGCTACGTCTTGACTCAGGCTGGTCGACGGCCCCGACCACGCGCTAATCCTGGATGATAATACGGTCGCAGCATTAGCTAATGAAACCAAGAAAAAAGAAAATCAAGCTGCAAATGAAAGCCACACATTATAAATACAAGCTCTTTCTCTCTCTCTTTCTCTCTCACACACACTCTCACTCCACTTGTGTGTAAACTGTTAAACACAGTTCCAAACTCCTCGCACAACTTGCTCTCTTTAATTCAAATTTGTCTGTAGTGGTGTGATGACTGGCACCGTGGATGGAGACGGTTATTTAGTCGCTCAGCTGCTGCTGCTACCTGCTACGTGAAAACATCGAAGGCCTAAAACACACCAAACACAGATATGCAGGCGGAGAGAGATCCCCAGTGGTCCTCTCTGCACCTTAGTAACAGCAGACTGGCAAACTAGCCCCTTCCTCACCAGAAAGCCCCCTATTGGTTAACCAGCGCTCTGTTGCTAGGGAACAGCTTATGCCTTGCCTCAACGGCGGCCAATCGGTGGGCGTGTGGCAGTGACAGGGGGGCGGGGGGCGGGGGGTGGGTGGGTGGATGGAGGTGGTGTGTGTATGTGTGTGTGTGTGTGTGTGTGTGTGTGTTTTTGCAGCCGCAGAGAAGTGAGATTTGTGTAAGACAGGTTCACAGCACACAAAGATACTATCACAGTCTGATAAATACGCTCCAAACACCATGCTAACGTTGTGGCTTCTATCATCTCCCCTCCCCCCCCCCTACTTCTAGTACTTTTTGCACTAGATTGCAAGACAAAAGTGCATTACGTAGAAGGCGTACTCTTTTTTTTGTGTTGCCCTATCCAGTATGAAGCCTCTGTAACGAAATAGCACTGGACCAAACCAGTCGTCATCATGGGACACAGAAATGAACCTGCTCTCTCAGAGGGCTCATATTTACGGGAACAACACCTCAGTAGGGCGTTCCCCCCAGACGAGGTCGAGCCCTTCGTGGCCCACAATAGCAACAAACTGTAATAATGGTGAGGAGATCTTGAAAGTAACAAAACAGGATGACATAAAAGACAAAGGAGCAGGCTCGCGGACATGCCAGTGTATGTGAGCTCAAAATAATATCTTACGAATTTTGCCTCGAAAAAATGTCGACAGGCAAACTCCAGACAGACATTAAGACCTGCTTTATCGGCCTTAGTGGAGGATCACGGAACGAAGTGAAAGGCATGAGCCTATAATGAAGGGGCAGATTTGGCAGCGACACACGTCTTAAGAGTGTGTTTGACATGTTATCAGACGCTACTCCAATGAGGATATGAAAACCACGGGCAGAATCTTAAAATGTCCAAAGAAGAATCGACTTTAAAACAAGTGTATACATGTCTTTGTCTGCTGACTCTGGTCACACACACACACACATACACACACGCGCTGCTGTATTTTGGCTGGTCTGCAATTTATGTAAAGCTGTCTTAGGTGGGCCACAATAGGAAGCTGTACAGCACTGTAGTCGTGCCTGCTATTGATGAAAGCCGGCCTAGGTCTTTCAGCGTCCGCGTCTGAAGGATGTGGCTGTACTTTTGTAGTATTTCCTATAAGACGATAAAAGGCAGTGTTGGCGATATTGACCCACGAGGATCAAAAAGGAGACCATGGTTACTAGCTTGGGGCCTTGATTGTTCAATGTTAAGGATTTAAAATAGCGGCACAAACTTTGTCTCAGAGCCTGTGCTCCAATTAGGAAAACGTCTGTCTTTAAACAGCTGTTGGAAAGCTTGTGAAATATAAAAGAGCGGGATTCACATCTCGTCCGACACCTGCTCTGCACTGCACAGCTTACACCTGCAGAACTGTCGAATATTTGCATATGGTCTGCATGGCAGGGAAAATTTATTCTCTGATAATATTGTCAATGGTTACTTTTAGTCGGAAAAACAGTGGTCCTAGGATGGAGCCTTGGGGGGGTCCCACAAGTCAGTGTGAGCAAAAGAGTGGTCGCTAATGCCTCATTTTCATTCCATGGTTCGGTTCGCCTCGACTCACTTTTGGTCCTTTTCCCTATTTGGTTTTCCACTGATGGTGGAACCCCCCCATCACCCCCTCGACCAAGGCGGAACAAAAAAAAAGTACCAGTTACCGTCCACAACCGTTGCTCTTCGAGTCGAGATGAGTCATTTCTATAAACAGCTGCATGCTGCTGCTGCTGGAAGAAGAGAGTAAAACTGAAGAAAACGGTAAACATGTCGACAATAAAAGAAAAGATTAGAAGAAGAGCAACCATTTTCCCATTACACATTGTCATTTGATAAGGTATTCATGTAAAACATTTGATTGGTGAAGCATTATCCTTTATATAGCTTTCCAATGAATTTTCTGAATAATTGTTAAAAGCCTTCCGGATATAAGTTTCTCTTCTTGCAGAGATGCCTCACAGTGGCAGTTCTGTGGGGATGCCAGTAAGCAGGAAAATGATTTGTTCTTTGCCAGCACTTCATCCTCAGGATAATAAGTGTTCCGTTATAAAAAGGAGTTAGGTGGGGTCAAGGGAGCTGGTGGGGAGATTAAATTGCATCTCTTTATTAACGACTGCAAAGTGGTTCATAACAGTTTCCAGCAAAGGGAAAAGAACAACAAATGGGGGGCTAACACTATTTGTTCCGTGATTATACTTAACCTGATCTTTCTTTTCTCTGAAGAGTGCTGCTCTGTGCTCTATGCATTGCAATGATTATACACCAGTAGGATTAAGAATAAACTGGCTGTGTTGATGTGTTTAAAAAATAGTAGTTATTGAGAAAAAAGAAAATAGGTTGAGAGTTCAGCGGTTTTGACAAAAAAGGGATTGAGAAATAATAGGAGAAATGGTAGGATTTCAGAGTGCCATACCAGTCGATATATTGTCGATAAATTACTATAAAAGGCAATGGGAGAGTTTCTTCAAACGAATCAACTTCATACATTTCCTTTAAAAAAAATTAATAAAAAAGGAGTTCATACATGAGTGGATGGATTAAATGTCACTCAAAATGTACGCGTACCAACCAGAAAGAGATTCAAAATGAAACTGAAAACCACCACGAAGAAAAATGGAATTGGAAATGACCAAACATCTGCAAAGAGACCACAAAGAGACATCCATTGACTATAAAAACCACCAACACAACTACAAAGAGATACAAAAAAACTACAAGAAGGGGCAAAACAACTACAAAGAGATGCAAAATGACTACAAAAGGGACAGAAAAATAGCGACAGAAAGACCCAAGCAATTACAAAATGAAACAAAACAACAGCAGAGACCTGAAAATGACCATTAGGAAACAAAAAGAGACACAAAAAGACCAAAGCAACTAAAAGATGCAAAACAGATCCAAAGAGACATGCATTGACTATATGAAAAGGAGTGACACAAAACCTTCCTTCTTAATTTCTGGGTGAAATCATTTTGCACCTTTTGAAATGTGTTTTTCTTATCTAGCATGCTTGTAGTGAGGGAGGACAAATCCCTCACTAGAAGCATGTCTAGTCCTGGGTTGAAGGTTCAAAATTATTAAAATTAAATTTGACATCTTTAGTACACTTTCTCACAGGAAGAGATCTCTATTCGCTAGTACGAAACTCGAGCCAGCAGAGTTAGCTCAGCATAAGAACTTGAAGCAGCCAGCCTGGCTCCATCCAAAGGTAAGCACATTTGCCTAGCAGCACCTCTAATGCTCCTTAATTAACACACTGTATCTTGTTTGTTTATTTGGTATGAAAACTAAGAGAGAAACAAACAAGTTGCTCCTGCCGCTGGCTGTAGCTTCAGTTAGAGTACAGATATTAGAGTTCCCTCAGATAAGAGTATTTTCCAACTCGTCTTATTTGCTATGATCAGAGTATGATTTACTCATCGAAAAATAGTAATTGTGAGCGATTCTGCTCCTTCGGCACAAATGAGACGACTAGATTATTCAGTAATCAACAAATCATTTCTCAAAGAGTGGAGATAGATATGAAAGTCTACAAGTCGGCACTACAGCGCATCGCAACATAAAAAGCGTACATTTCCTTCCTAAATCGAGGTGGAGAAGGCTAATGATGGGAGGATTTCCTCCACCCGGTCTGGTAATCATCTATGACACAGATCTGTGATAAGCCTTTTACCGGATTGATCAGCAGAAACCTTGTTCATCTGCAACCATGTTGCACTAACACTGTAGTCCTGCAGGGGAATCCTTTGATGGGACCAAAACACACTGTCTGTAAACACTTGTCAAATGTTACATTTCCAAACAAAGGAGACTATTTGAGGGGTAAGAAGAAGGAAATCTGCTGCATCGATGATAATGTCAGGGAATATACTTGATTCACTTTCACATATTTACCCGCAGCGGACAGGTGGTCGGAAAGGCCGGCCTTCACCCACACGACCCGGGTTGTCAGCAAGCATCTGCTTAAGTGTCACTGAGCAAGACACTGACTCCCCCGCCAGCTCCAGGCGGCCATTCTGCGGCCGAGTTTGCCCTCTGACCTGACTCTGTCAGAGAAGCTAGCCCCCCCCCTCCCTGCGGGACCAACGTGGGATTCCATTATTTAGCCTAAGATGCAAATTGCTCCTTCACGCCTGATGCGCTGCACTTCGTAACACGTATTGCCGTCGCTGCCGGGGGATTCTGATCTCTGTACGCTCTATAAAGACACTGCAAATATAGAGAAAGGAGTGGGTGGGGTGGGGGTGCAGTTGGACGTGAATCTAGTTAATACTGATATCTTATTAGATAGTCTGAGAAAGTGGGGTTGGCATATCTAGTAAAGATCTGGTTATCCTAGAGTGCTTCAGGGATAACATAACCCCCCCTAGCAGTTAGCATCATCAAACAATGTTTCCATTGGAAACGTGGCCAAGTTATTCTCCTTTATCTTTCGGACAGCTACAGCAACATTGTTTTGAAATGTGCCGAATAGATAAAAGTGTTTCCTTACTAATACCTGCATGCTGTTTCTAAAGGCAATGTGGCCGAAACGGAGTACATATACCCAAGACAACGAACAAAAAAGAAGAGAAAAAAAAGAACATTGTCCGCCCTGTGCAGGCTGACAACTCCTACTATAGATTCATTAGTTTTAGTACCACACAGCAGCGCTAAAAGGAAGTATCAACATTTTATTTAATATAGGACAACATTGCTGCTGTCGGGTGTGTGTGTATATATATATATATATATATATATATATATATATATATATATATATATATATATATAAACCCCAGGGCTGTAAGATTTTCAGAACGAGGCTCCTATAGCGGATGTGACAGTTACCAGAATTCCCCTGAAAGCCGTGAGATGAATGATGTGCTGGAAGTTATGCACGGTCCAATGAATGTGAGATTAAATTATTTCAACAACAACAACAACAAAACTCCTTTCATCACCAATAGCTTCAAATGAATACATTGATACAATAGAGGATAATCATCTATTTTTATGATAAGATTGAAAGCAACTTCCCTCCTCTTTTTAACCACGAGTAGGTTTGAAGGTTTGTGTTGCCCTTATACTTCCTTTTCAATGAATCCCCTTATACTGCATAGCGTGTTTATTGACATATTGATAACCAACTGTGGGAATAAACAAAAGTCTTTCTTTGGTAAATGGAGGACTCTAAATGACTGCAAACAGCAAACTGTGTATTAAAAGGTTAGAAGTACTGTCTGAAAACAGCCTTGTGTGTGTGTGTGTGTGTGTGTGTGTGTGTGTGTGTGTGTGTGTGTGTGTGTGTGTGTGTGTCCCGATTATTGACACTCTCCCCTTTCCTCTCTTCCTCTCTCTCCCACGCAGGCCTACAGCGCCATCCTGGTCGTCATGGTGATCCTGCTCAACATCGGAGTGGCTATTTTGTTTATCCACTTTTTTATTTAAAGACAGCACCGCTTTCAGAGTCAGCCTATCTATGCTAGAACAACTATACATTTCATGTGAGTATTACAGACGAAAACCTGCAGGCCCCACCCCCTGCCCCCCCCCCCCCCCCCCCCCGCCCCCCACATCCACAACCCTCCGGCCCCTTTCGTGTTCCCCGGTGGGAGGACTGCGACCGGCTGAGGGAAGACGAGGAAGACGAGGACCCAGGAGGGCTACTTCGGCTGAGCTTGGTCCAGCTGTGTGTAAGAGGAGTGGACGAAAGAGGGGCCAAACCAGTCCCGGCAGCCGGACTGTGAGGAGGCAACAGAGTCCAGAAAAGTGGACATGAAGACTTCCAGTGGGCTGAGACCGGTCTGATCCCCTTGAGAGCTGCAGGTGGCATTACAGCGAGACGTCTGCTTCCACTGTCTGCAGACAGGACTGACGAGACAGACTCTTTCTTTTTTTCTCTTCATTCTTCAAATAATAGTTTTCAACAGATTTGTAACTTACAATTTATTTATGAACATTTTGTTTTGTTTTCTCTCTCTCTTTCTCAATACGTTGATGGATATATTGTTTATTTTGTAACCCTCCAGCCCTCTTTATATAACTCCTGCCTATTGGTTCTCCGGCTGCACAGCCAGGGTGTTGTTACCGATGGTTCAAAGTGTGTGTCCACGTGTGTGTGCGTGTGTGTGTACGTGCGTGTGTGCGCGCGCAAGAGCTGGCGAGTCAGTGCTTTCACCACATCCGTCTCATACATTAAAAAAAAACATTAAAATTGGTTTATATGTGCAGAATGTGAGCGTGGTTGTTGTTCTTTACCCCCCATGCAATGTGGGTACGTGTGCTTGAATGGGCGCATGCGGCGCTCTCCCAACCCTGTGGCCTTTCGCGCAGGGCTCATGAACCCGACGGCCGCGCGCGCACTCTCACTCATTTCGTCTCTACGCACCTCGGTCACACAGACAGAGCTACCTCTAAGTCGGCGGGGGTTCAGCGAGCTGCCCCATCCTGTACCAGCGGAGGAGGTATTTGTGTGTGTGTGGGGACCAGTCAAAGGCAATGCTAAGGGAAAAGCTGAGTGTTTTATGGAAACGATGCAAGTCGAGCAAGGTCAGAGTTCACCACAATTCTGATGTGTGTGTTGTGTGTGCGTGTGTGTGTTCCATGCCCGTGTCTGTATGCATGCGCGCAATTGGAACGCTCATCGGACTGTGTGAACATATGTGCGTGAATCATCCTCATCCCCATCCTCATCATCATCATCATCATCCTCATCCCCATCATCATCCTCATCCTCATCCTCATCCCCATCCCCATCCTCATCATCATCCCCATCCCCATCCTCATCCCCATCCTCATCCCCATCCTTATCCTCATCCTCATCCTCCCTCTAAGTGACACTGCCGGGATGGCCGAGCACGTTGCCATCGGTAACAACTTCCAGGGAGGGGTAGGGAGGTTGGCTGTTGTTGTTTTTTAAATTGTTGTCCAATGTTCTTTTGAGGAACGCTGCGTTCCTCAAAATTACACAGACTGGAACCCAAACTCTATTGGCTCATTTCTGTTGTTGGTCCCCCCCCCCATTATTACAAGAGGACAGTCTAACGTGCCTGCACCGCGAGAGGCAGAACAATGTATTTCATTTGTTTTGCGTCCCAGACTGAAGAAAAGGTTCAAGAAGCTCTGCTGTATGCCATCATCTGGTGACGGTGCCCTGCGCCACCCTGTTAGTCCGCAGCATGCTACAGCATGCCAAGCTCTCTCTATAGTTTGACTCTTCCTTCTCTCTTTCTTACTCTCTCTTTCTTACTCTCTCTTTCTTATTCTCGCTTTCTTACTCTTTCTTTCTTTCTTTCTTTATGTTTCTGGGAATTAATCTGTTTTGTTTTTAAGGTATGTGGAGAAAATAATGAAAAGTGTTTGAAAGAAAGTGAATCTTGGCTCTTGTGTTTTTTTAATATAGTTTTCTCTTGTGTCTGCACAGTTATTGTGTGTGTGTGTGTGTGTGTGTGTGTGTGTGTGTGTGTGTGTGTGTGTGTGTGTGTGTGTGTGTGTGTGTTGATGCAAAGAAGGAGTGGCGCGGGCCTGATTAGGAGGGAGGGGTATGGGTACCATAGCAACCGTAACTGAATTTCCCTCCGTCAGTGGAGGGGCGTGGCCTGTGATCGGATGGACAGGAGAAACTAGAAGAAGGGGGAGGGGCGAGGGGTAAGATGTGGTCGATTAAATACTTCTGTGTTTAATCAACATTTAAGCACATCCTCTGTGACGAGGCATGGTCAGGTGACACGATGGATGCAACGCCTCTTCCATCAGAGAGCGTCCCGCTGCACATCAGGTCTCAACGTGGACGTCTGCTGCCCTCTTCTGGTCCTTAATGTGAACTACACAATAATATACACCCAGGGTCCTTGCCTCGCTCAGAGGAGTGAACTATGAAGATGCTGTTCAAATGATATGGATCATAAAGTATAAAGTATGTTCAACTACACATAAATCACACCTCTAAAACGTCCATCCTCCTCACAAAACTGTATTTGTAATGTGTAATTTGTAAAAATTAAGTGTAATGTAATGTAATATTTCTATAGAGTTATATTACCCTTTGATACTCATCACTATGACTTCATGGTTGACTTTACTTATTTGTGAGAACTCTGGTAATAACTAAAGTAATAACTGAGATAGTCGTTGGGGTGTATAGCATAACATTCATTGACTCTCATACTAAACAGATTGCATAGCATCTGCTCGACGTGCGGGCCGAGCTGGTACTTTAAAGCAGTAAAGCTGAGATATGTATGCGCGCACGAGAAAAAGATGCAATACAGCGAGGCAGCCCCTCTGAACCAATCACGAGAGAGGCCTCGCATGCAGACGGGCCTCGCAGCCAATCAGAGAAGACATTTTATTTATGGTGGGCTGTTCTAGCTGCTGGTTTAATGTTATACACAGCTGTCCCCCCTCCCGCCCCCCAAATCCAAGACTCATGGCAGAATGCAGGGAGCGTAGAACAACATGTTGCACTAAACTCATTCACGGACCCCCGAACAGTGTCGTTTTGGAGTTTTTTTGTTTCCTCCACGGCGGCGCGTGTCAACGTAATGTCTCGGAAAGGTTATCAAGTGTGTTTCCAACGGCAGCAGCAGTAAGTTTCAGGCCACTAGTTCTGTTTTCAAACTTCAACCTAACACGGTCTTGCTAGCGCTCGGGACTTTTTGTGTGTAGCTTGGCTTCAGTCGACTGCTCCTCGCACACTTTTTGAGGGGGGGGGGGACAGGGGACAGAGGAGCAACGTTACAGGAAGGGATTGTTGTGCCGTGTTGGACAGCAGAGCGGGCGGCTCCGGCCAAAGAGTCTCTCTATGAGCGTCCCCTTGAATGGGGCGGTGTGTTTTGAGCCAAAGTACCGTCCGGTGGGTGGGCGGGGAGGGTAGCGGTCCGACCGGTGGAGAGGGACACGGCGGAGGGACTCCTGGCTGCCGGTGCTGCGGGCTCAACGCTAAAACAGACCACTTTGGGTTCGTATTTGGCGAGATTATGGTTCGGAAAAGGCCTTCTGCTGCTGCTGCTGCTGCTGCTGCGTCGCCGCCGGTTCGCCAACAAAGGAAATACCTGTAGCATCTCTCACCGCCGCTGCCGGGGCGCGTGGAGGCGAACGTCGAGCGCGAGAGACGGCGCGACTCGCTAGTTGGTGAAAGTTGACACATTAGCTCTCGACTTGGCCAACTCGAGACAACCACTGCTCGCGCTGCGCGCCTGCGCAATTACGCACGCGTGCGCGCGACCCCTTCGTTGGGAATTTTACTCTCTGTTGGAAAGTCCGCCGCGTCAACTGGCACGCGTTGTCCAAGCCGTCAGCTCGCGCGCCGCGGGGAGTGGCTGCGCGAGGATGGTGGAGAGCCGCAGCAGTGTCCAGAGGGAGGGGGTGTACCGCTGGTTCTCCTCCCTCACCTCCGCCCAGAGAGCCGAGTTCCTGTGCGGCCTCCTGGACCTCTGCGTCCCCATTGAGCTCCGCTTCCTCGGCTCGTGCCTGGAGGACTTGGCCCGCAAGGACTACCACTCCCTCCGGGACGCGGAGATCAGAGCCAACAACCCCGCCGACCTCTCGGCTCTCACCAACATCACGGACGAGGTGGTGCGCAGCAAGCTGCTGGTGTCCCTCGCCCTGCTCGGCGCGGACAACCGGGAGGCCGCGGGGGTCCTGTACAGGACCCTGACTCACATAGACACGGTGATCAACAACTACGGGTTGGCGCTGAACGACGGGAGGACCGAGGAGCAGTTTCTGTTGCTCTTCACCATGGCCTCCCACCACCCGGCCTTCAGCTTCCACCAGAAGCAGGTGCTGAGGCAGCAGCTCAGCCAGATCCAGGACGTCCTGCAGGTGAGAGGGATGCTCCAGTAGAAAAGCCTCTAGAAAGGGCACAAGGTCATCAGGAGCAGGGCCCCTAATCAGAATAATTTAAATAATGTAATTTATACTGGGAGAGTGAAGTGTAGAAGATCCATGTATAGGCTCCAAAACACGGTCCTGTGAAGTTGTATGGGTGTGAATGACATAAACAACAACAACAACAGCAGCTAATGAAAGCTTCACTCCATGGCTGGCTGAGAACATGTTAGCCACCGTCTGAATGGAAAGGCGACATAAACGTGCTTGCAAAGCATGGCGAGCATGCTGCAGGAAGCCACTCTGCCATGAATCCTCCTCTCTCCGACAAAGAGAGTCCCGTAAATTCAGAGTTATGACCGTGTCCGCCCATCCGTCAGGCCCTCGGGGGCCACAGGTGAGGTTTTCACCCGCTCGGAAGAAAAAAGGGGGGAAAGCCCCTCGTAGTAGGTGAAACACAAGGTAATTTCAGGCTCTTTCCGAGCCCCAGCAGAGGAAATATGTTCCAGCACACTGACATGTTGCCTATACACCAAAATTACAGGTGAGACGTGGGCAATGACAGTCGCCAGTTGACACAACGCACCTCAGTCATGTCAGCCGGTGCGGTGAACAAAGCAAATTGCATGCTTGTGACGGTGAAAGCTGGCAGCAGGAGTTTACGATGAAAAAGTCGTATCTGAATCAAAGCTGGCCAAAATAACAATTGGTCCTATTTTATGGTTAAAAAAAAGATACTTAAGGGTTCTCCATGTGATACTCAGAGCATTAATATAGCATCAAACAACTATTACATAAAGATTGCCGCCCCCCGACCAATGGCTTCGGGGGTACCGTTAGCGCTGTTGAGCACTGTTAGCTGCAAGCCATTGGAGCAAGCGCAATTTATGCTGATGGCACCGTCAGACACGGCCCTTTTGTGGGGGTCGTGCGGCATATTTTCGCCTGTACGTGCAACATCCCGACATTTTCTTTAAGGAAGCTTCGAGGGGCTTTGAGGATGTTGTTTTGCCAGGACGAGGCCAGATTTTCTCAGACAGTGTAATGACAGGCGTTGGAGAAAAACAAAAAAATAAGGCAGTCAGTCAAGGATGTCAGAAAGCACGAAATGTGTTCCATTTGTCCCCAAAGGTTGGATTTTCAGCAACAAATTAGTTTCTTATAAGGTGAAAGCTAGTGTGGATTCAGTTTTTTAGAATTACACATCTCAAATTGGTATCTATGACTGTCGCTGGACTCTGTTTAAGCTCGTCCAATCATTTCATTGAGACTGAATGTGGGGGTACAGGACGCCAAAATACCTTTTTAATTATCACTTGTGATTACAAAAAAGGATGAGTAGAACATGATACATCACATCTGTGTTTCCCATTTGGCATCTTATTGCACATGTTGGTTGATGCAGGTGAGCAAGGGAGGAGGAGGAGGAGGAGGAGGAGATGCTCAAGCAGCAGGCCCTGGCGGGGTTCGAACTGCCACCTGTCCCTCCCAGTCACATCACCACTATCACCGTCAGACCGCGTCCCTGCCACCGGCCTCGCTGGCCCCCGCCGCCTGCCCCCGGCCCGTTGCCAGCGGCCCCGCCTGCCTGCCTCTATCTGCCTGCCAACCCTGCCACACACACTGCACCTGCTGGCACAAGGTAGGGAGGAGCAACGCCACTGGGGTTGTCTCACAGTGCCTCATCACTTGTGTGTCATTGCCTCCTTTTTCTTTGTGGCATGAGTAGTATTGTAAGTCATTGATGCGGTCGTAGGAAAATGGTTTCATCAGCGTTGGTTTTTAATTATTTATTCAAACAAAAAGCCACAATATGATTTTAAGCATCCCCCCCCCCCTTTTTTTAAAAGGAGTACTTCACCCTGAATATGACCTTTTGTGTATCAACTACTCTCCCGGTTTCACCTTGAATTCTTATATAAAACACGTGTTTTTCTCGCATGCCTCCATGGTGAACGGACAATCCAGAAATGGAGAAAAGCCAGCAAATCGCTTCACTATAACCTGACTTTTGAAAAGATAGATGCAATAAACAGTCTCACGCTTGCTCAGGCGTGCTACTCCTTTGCCTTTGGGAATTAGTGAGCATAATGAGACTTGACATACTTCCCTCTTTTGAAACCCTTTCGCTCTGTCCGGATTCTTCGGCCACCAGTAGATGCGTTCAAGAAAAAAACAACGTTTCCCTTCAAGAAATCAAGGCGAACGCAAGGGGAGTATTTGATATGGAAATGGCCATTTTGTATGCCTTTTTTAAAGCTCACGCTCCCTTGTAAATGGCTCCGCTGTTGTCAGAACGATGGGAACGCAGATGACGTAGTGAGTGGTTCTCAATCGCCACACCAGTTCATATTGAACTATTGTTTTGAGGCTGTAGGCAAGCTGAATCGCTCCTGTCCGTATTGTTTAACAGCTACACTCTGCTGATGCTGGCTTTCATGCAGTGACGTGCACACCAAGATGAGGGAAGCTGACAGGTTGTCATAGATGATTCGAAGCTTAATTAATTAGCAAAATCCCCATCCGGTCCATGGAGTTATTCTTCTCTATTACAAAAAAAAAGGAGCCTCTTTTCGTTGGCTAGAGCTTTGCCAGTGTGGCGCTAACGCACACCAGGTGTTCCGAGTTTTCATGAACTGGCTCCAGATTGAACAGCTGTTGCATAATATTAATGAGGAAAACAAACAAGAACTGCAAGGTAAACATAAGAGATGTGATCCAAATATTATTACTGGGGAAAGAAACAGCCAGGATTTACTTTTGACACGATCTTCTACGCTCAATGTGCAACTGCCCTAAAAAATACAGCTCATTTTGCTTTGGTTTGCAACAAGATCAGTGGTCAACCATAAAAGTCAAAATATTTATGACAAAGGCAAAGAGGACAGGAACAACGAGACCGTATGTGGTCCCCCTGCCCGGTGAGTTGTGATGACAATTGGAGACCACAGGGGGAGGGGGGGGGGGGATTTCCCAATAATGCAGGGAGCAAAGTGGCTCATTACACTTCCGTTACAATCACATCTGGGATCAACTTGCCCAGAGCCGACGGGGGATTCTCCAGACGTGAATCGGGACAGAGAGAGAATTGCGGAAGAGTGACGCCACGGATGTGAGCGAGATTGTGGGGGTGGTGGGGGTAAGAGAGTTAAAAGATGCACAACGTTGGGTGTTTTGCTCCTCTCCTCATGCCCACAGACGCAGACGTACACACACACTGAGAGGCGGGCAGGAATACTGTTTTAAACGTGTGCGAGCAGCGAAGGGAAAGTACCCGGCTCAGAGTGGAGCGTTTGTATTTAGTGTTTTGTTGCCCTTGGCTCCTGCTTAGTGCAGGTCAGCACATTTCTCTATGCTGAAATCAACCCTCTGTGGTGTGTGTGTGTGTGTGTGTGTGTCTCCTGTGAATCCCCAGGAAGTTATAAATGCTCTCTCTCTCTCTCTCTCTGTGGCTCTCCTTCCTTCCCTCAGTGCTCTGAAGGGTATGACAGGGTTTCATTGTAAACCAGAGCAGTTGCATACATTATCTACAGTAAAGCAGCTTTTAGCCAGCTTTACTATATATATATATATATATATATATATATATATATATATGTGTGTATCTGTATCTCTACCGTAGCAGGGTTGACATTAGCCCAAATTTAGATAGTCAAAATAATCTCTTAAAAGTTGCTCCAATCAACATTTTTACATAAACAACGGGTTAAATGCTGATTACGTGGAATGTGACCGGGTTCACTTTTTAGCGCCATGTTTTTGGTTTGCCGTGCCTACAACTTACTACCGTCTTGGCGCCATTTGCACACAAAAAAGTGGCAGGCAGCTTTCATTTTTTCCAAACGGTAAAAAGCTTGGACGAAACAGCCCAGCACCAGATGGCACACAGAAAAAGTTAGATACTAGCTGGTGGACATGGTGAAGTATTTAACAGCCAATGAGTCAGATATTTTGACTACTGGACCTTTTTTCGGGTGTTCATAGCTACAGATTAATGTGTCTGTGTTGCAGTTGTTTGCTAACACGTTTATTGCAACACATTTATTAGATTTCTTCCGCCACCCAACAAGTGGCTGAAAATCAATTATTGCAGCGTTGAGTAAACTTGCTCGTTGACCTGCATGAAAGTAAGGAAACGTTTTGTTGTAACGTTAGCCAAAGTGAACTGTGGTCAACGAGCCGCTGTGGACAGCACGCTCGACTCAGTCCAAAGAGGCCTTAAGCCCCGCCCCCAGCCGCTGCGAAGAGCGCCAACTCTTGTTTATTCAACGTTCGCCCACCAAGTGTGAAGTGGATCGGATGAACTGCTCTGGAGATACGCAAAGGAAAGAAAACGCGTGGTAGAAATTGTAAAGTCCTATAAGAAACTGCATTGTGCAAGGGTGCCTTTTATTTCTATGAATTTGACTCTTTATGTGCACGCACGCGGAAGGGCATGTGATGTCTTCTTTTTAAAAGGTGCTCGTAGGTGTTTGCATACAAGCAATGCGGCTGTAAGATGAACGTAGTACTTTTTAAAAAAAGTACAATATTTTTCTCTAAACCGTAGTCGAGTACAACGTATGAAGTGGCGCGAAACATGAATGCTGCAAAATGGTATTTCAATGCATTTGAGGAAACCGGCCAGTGCCGTCTGATCTTCTCTGGGTTTTAGGTTCTAACACGAAGCAGCTGGATGCCGAGTCACTCCAGAGGAAGGAAGAATGGTCAAATGCTGATGTTCATAAATGACACATACAGCACACTGGCCACATCTGTTGGGCCCGTACAAGTCTGCATAATCACCCTATTTTATGGGCGCTTTATATGTATCTATAAAAGCAGTGTCGGAATGAACAACAGTTGAGCTGACTGTTGGAGGAGAGGGAGGAAGAGGAGGAGAAAGAGGAGGAGGAGGAGTTGTTGTCAGCACACAGTCTGTGTTGTATAGTTTTCAGGTTTTATGTGTGTGTGTGTGTGTGTGTGGGGGGGGGGGGTTCAGGATAATTCACATGCCACTTCTCTGGAACGTTTCTTAATGTCATTCCCACACTACTTGTTTTTTTCCTTTCCCTCCTTGTAATCCTTCCCCTGCTGATTCACGTGAGCTGTTTTTACTCCGTGTACATACAGTGTGACAGTCACATACAGTACTCCCCCCCCCACCCCACCCCACACACACACACACACACACACACACACTAACAGTCTGCAGACGGAGCTGGCAGGTCGGCCGGGTAACATGCGGATGTGGCAGTAGCATACTTAATTGTTTTCAGATTTACACTGCGTGTGCTTTCGTTTGCAGTGGGCAAAGGCACATGTTGAGTTTTCCCTCTGAAAAGGAAAATCTTCAATCTTTTTCATTTGTATCGGAAGGGTAGATAAAAACACACTGCATCTTCAAACTGGTTTTAAACATAGCAATACATTCCAATAAGGTATTGCAACATGAAATGGGAATTACCAAACTTGTTTCAATACGATAATTATACTTTTTGAGACCTACGTTGATCATTTCTTCAATAGGAGTGTTATTTTTCAAAATAATGGTCATTTAAAAAACTTGATTCTCATTCTCAAAGGGACGTCACATTCAATTCAATTCAATTTAGTTTATTTTGTATAGCCCAATATCAAAAATTACAAATTTGCCTCAGAGGGCTTTACAATCTGTACACATACAACATCCCTGTCCCAGGATCTCACATCGGATCAGGAAAAACTCCCCAAAAATAAGTGAGCTGGTTGGTCTCCTCTGGTTTGATCGATAGATATAATTGAGTATCATCTTTATAACAATGAAAGTTTATGGAGTGTTTCCTGATAATGTTGCCCAAAGGAAGCATATATAAGGTAAATAAAATTGTTCCAAGCACAGAACCTTGTGGAACTCCGTGATTAACGTTGGTGGTCATTGAGGATACATTGTTTACAAATACAAATTAAGATCGATCTGATAAATAGGATTTAAACCAACTTAGTGCGGTACCTGAAATGCCAATCGACTGGTCCAGTCTCTGTAATAGGATGTCATGATCAATGGTGTGGAACGCAGCACTAAGGTCTAATAATACCAGTATGGAGATGAGTCCTTTATCTGATGCAATTAGGAGGTCATTTGTAATTTTCACCAGTGCTGTCTCTGTGCTGTGGTGTTTTCTAAATCCTGACTGAAACTCCTCAAATAAACTATTCAAGAAAGTCACACAACTGATTTGCGACTACTTTCTCAAGGATCTTAGAGAGGAAGGGAAGGTTAGAGATCGGTCTGTAGTTAGCCAACACCTCTGGATTAAGAGTGTTTTTTTTCAGGAGAGGTTTAATTACAGCTACTTTGAAGGAATGTGGTACATGGCCTGTTAGCAAAGACACATTAACAATATCCAACAGAGAGGTGCCAATTAAAGGCAACACGTCTTTAAGCAGCCTCGTTGGGATGGGGTCTAAGAGACAGGTAGACGGTTTAGAAGTAGAAACCGTTGAAGACAATTGGTCTAGGTTAATGGGAGAAAAGCTATCCAAATATACACCAGGGCATACAGCCGTTTCCAAGGCCACTCCTCTTGATGACAGATCGGCAGTAGTTGAGGGCAAGAGATCATCAATCTTGCCTCTAATAGTTAGAATCTTTTCATTGAAGAAGTTCATGAAGTCATTACTACTGAGGTCTATAGGAATACACGGCTCCACAGAGCTGTGACTCTCTGTCAGCCTGGCTACAGTGCTAAAGAGAACCCTGGGGTTGTTCTTATTTTTCTCTATTACTGATGAGTAATAGGCTGCTCTGGCATTACGGAGAGCCTTTGTATATGTTTTAAGGCTGTCTCGCCAAACTAAGCGTGATTCTTCCAGATTGGTGGAACGCCATATGCTTTCGAGCTTTCGTGAAGTTTGCTTTAGTTTGCGGGTCTGAGGGTTATACCAGGGAGCAAACCTCCTTTGCCTCACTGTCTTTTTCTTCAGGGGGACTATCAAGTCTAGTGTCATTCTCAGTGAGCCTGTAGCACTATCGACAAGATGATCAATCTGGGACGGACTAAAGTTAGCATAGGAGTCCTGTTATATTGAGACGTGGTAACTAACGGTGTACACTCCGGGAGTATAAACTCAAAAGTTATGAGGTAATGGTCTGACAGAAGAGGGTTCTGTGGGAAGCTCAATGTCAATGCCATACATGACACATACCGACCATTAATAGCAGATGTATTACAAAATCCAATACGATTGTACTGTTAAGTGAGAAATACAGTTTCAATAATAAGCCTAAGAACTTTCAGGGTAACTCGTTTTCCAATGTTTGAAGAGGTTACTCTCAGAAATTGTGTGTGTGAGAAGAGTAGCACTGCATCACACCAGGCTATGTTTTCCGGTCATGTGACACGGGGCAAGCTAAACGTGTCGGGGTTTTGTTTTCGCACAAATATTAAGTAAGGAAAACTTTTTGAAGTGAGGCAGCCACCCACATTAGGATTTATTACCTCATTGTTTTCAAAGGAATTGAAACCAAATGAGCTTGTGAGTATCATAGTATTGAGCCACATTTCACATAATGTTATTAGTGATAATTAAGTCACACAAACTGTGGAGCCGCTCAGGGTTCGACTTTGTTTCAAGCCATGACAACAGGCGCAATCCCCCGTGTTTGCACGTCTGCGGGTAAAGACAAACCATCCCGAGGTTTCTGTTATGTCGGCCCGCACCCGTCCAGGAGGCTAAGGGGTTGGCTCTGTATCTACCCGACCTTTGCTCTGCGGCTTTCACCGCTCTCTTACTGATTGGTCTCTCACCCCTGCTCTCCAGAGCCAAACCAGAGAGGCCGGCACACTCTCAGGGGCCACCATGGGACGGCGAGACCGTGCGGTGAGCCAGGAGCTCACCCCTCCTCACCCGGACCTCCCTCCCCCTCCTCTACCACTACTACCACCACCGCCACCTCCTCCTCAGCTGCCTCCTCCTCTACCTGCTGGGCAGGTCCAGGATGCAGCAGCACCAACCAGGAACCGCACCAAAAGTACTTTTTTTTTGTTCATCTAATTGTCTGACTTGCTGTGTGTGTGTGTGTGTGTCTATGCATGTCGGCATAAAAGCGTGTGTGTGTGTGTCATGTTATACAACCAGGTAAACCCAATTGAACAAGATGTGACATGTCGGCACATCTGACCTACAACGCAGCTGAAAGAATGCTGCCCTAAGGCTGAGGTGTGTGTGTGTGTGTGTGTGTGTGTGTGTCAAACTGAGCTATTGGTCTTCATAAAACCGTTTGGATTACCTAGGATATTTTCCATTATTATTCATCTGAAAGCATTTGTCCAGAGACCAGCTGGTGTCTCTGGGGTGTACAGTATGTGGCTTTAGTTATTGTCTTGGCCCCCTGACTCTGTCTGTAACACAATACTCAACTATCTCACTACCTCATGGTCACACCACATAGCTGTCAACAGCATAAATCACACACACGCACACACACACACATAAACTGCAGTTGTCAAGTGATAAAGACACAAGGGATGTTTCTTGAGACACAACATTATCATCAGGAGATGACTGAAGCTCTTCTTTTCAATGATGTGATGCACAGAAACGCTCCTCGACTGTGTGTGTGTGTGTGTGTTTGTGTGTGTGTGTGTGGCTGGCAGCCTAGATCAGTGTGAATGGCAGGCGGCATTTAGAGCCTTCCACAGCTGCTGCCCAACAGGCACACATAAAGGTGTTGAGGGATGTTTGTGTGTGTGTGCACGGCGAAAGTGACTCCTCTCTCTTGTCTCCTCCTTCATCCCCCTCTGTGTTTGTCCCCTCCTTCTCTCGACTCCGTCCCTCCCCTCCTGCTTGTAGGGGAGGGACCAGCTGTTCACGTGGTTTCAGAGCCTACTATGTCGAAAATCTATACCTGGAGGTCTTCTGCACAAACACACCTATTTAGCATTTCTCCCCCCCCACCCCACCCACCCTCATTTCAACTCATTCTCACTTGTGGCAGTGCAGCCCTAACCTGCCTGTGCACCTGGGGCATGTGTTCAGACATCAAAGTAGACAATGAGCGTGAGTGCATGCAAATTGTCTAAAAAGGGATAGTTACGCCAAGTACTTTGCTTTCATACTTGTCGCTTTGCTCCCGTGCTAGTACTCCGGTTTTCTCCAAACATGCATGTTGAACACCATATACTGTAACTGTGGATGTGTACCTCGTACAAACCCACTTCAAGAACTCTGAACTATCCCTTTAACTCATGTGCGGCAGATTTGCATCCATATATTTATTGTCAACTGCTATGCACAAAGAAAATAAGGCCCATCATGCATTTTGATAAGAGTTGGGAGACGTTATTAAGTCATAATACATCAACTTTTAGTCCAAAAATGATGTGTTCTCAAGCTTACCCGCTGGTCAGGGTGAGTTATAGATTGGCCTGTCAGGAGTGGAAATAATGTTTTCAGAACTATAGAACAAGGAGATAGAGGAGAGGATTCCTGAACGGAGGGCTGGATTCTTACTCTGAGATTGTGAGGTTTAACCTTGATAGTCTTGGCCAGCGCCAGTGTTATGAAACTGAAACAAATGTATCAGCAGCCAGTGGACAGAGTACACGTTAAACCAGACAGATAGCAGATTCCCAGTGCTCAAGATGAAATGTTCAACTAATTGGTTTTGTCCAACCAACAGACCAAAAACACAAAAATATCCCATTTACAATGAAAGAAACATCATATGCTCCGATCTACATGACCGACGTGTTGAAGCCACTGCCTCAAACATGTGATGTGTTGCTGATCATCGGCGAAACAATCTGTGCCTCTTTTCAGGACTGATCGAGAGGGTGGCGCTGAGAGGTGTGACCCACGCGCCCGAGGACACGGCTGAATATGTGCTCGAGGTGGGTCCAGCGTTCAACGCAGACGCCCGCTTTCCCACTCTGTTCATGTTTTTACCCGATTTTCTGCTTCCTCTCCTCCTTCAACATTTCCCTTCTCCTCACCCTTCCCCCTCTCCTCATCCCTCCTCCAGGCCGGCTGGTCAGATGGTTTGGTGTCCTCCGTTGTCAGAACTCAGCAGGAGGTGACGGAGCTGCTGACCCAGGTCGGCGCCACCACTGAAACAAAGTTTGGCGATAATAATCATCGGCTGCGCTCAATTTAAGAGAATAGTGACTGTTCTTCAGCTATGTTTATTCTACAGAGTGTAAAGAGCCTACACAATTCTGAATGAACGTATGAGTCCCTTTCCCCTTTGTTTCTTTTTTGATTCGGGTAAACAGACGTGAAGTATTAAGCTGTTTGAACTGTCATGTTTTATAGGGAGTAATAGCGTAAAAATGTAATACCGTATCGGTATGTTTTTTGTCTTATTCTCTCAGCTGTCACAAGCCTTTCCTGATGACGCAGTGGAGAAATTCTTCCCTCAGTCCATAGAGCTGGACCCCAGGTTAGTATCCCCCTCCTCCCCTCTTTTCCTGTTTATTCTTACCCTTAAAAAGTGTGGTTTCCTCATGACGAGTTGTGTTCCAGCTGAGCAAAGTTAGGAAACTTGCTAGAACTCTACCAAATGATCACCTGCTCTGTCGCCGGTCCTCCTTTCAACACTCTCTCTCTTTCACGCTCTCTAGTCAGCTGGCCTCCACTCCACACCCACAGATTAACCCACTGGTATCAGTTCATCTCTAAAACTATCACTGGTATAAAAACTAAAAACATATCTCTGCTCAACTTTGATACCACTTGACAGTGAGTTATTGCTATATGTATCTTAAAGGTATCGAGTACCGATACCCAGCCCTACTTAGAGCACGTTTAAATGACTCAGTCCATCTACATCCTTAACTTAAACAACATCATTATTATGGCATCTCATGCTCTTGCCCTGTATGTGAAGATGTGGAGCTGATTCTTCAGTGCATCTCCGTGATGCCCGCTAGATGTGATGCAGCATCTCTTGGCCTCCTCGTGTCCGTCTTGACTCCCTGTCTGTCCCCCTGCTGTCCCGTCTCTGTGCCCAGGAGTTTGACGGCGCTGCCCTGCCATGTTCTCCAGCACCACAGCGTCCAGCTGTTCTTCACCTCCGCCAGGCCTCTTTCACCCAACTGTCCCGCCTCCCTCCCCTCCCCCCTTCCGCCAGTATCCTCTTCCCTTCCTACGGTTCCTGTATCCCCGACCTGTCCGTTCACCTCCAGCTCGAGTAAGTCTTGATTTAGATTTATTGTCAATAATATCTTTTTTTTTTTTTTCTTCTTTTGTTTTAATGTGGAGAAATAGATTACATGTAGCAGATGTAAGCAAATGTCAGGAATGTGTGGCTGGGAATGTGTTTATAAAACCAGTAAGTCTCTAAAGAGGGGAGCAGGGATATACAACAGGAGATCCCTATTCTTAGATGTAAGGGAAAGACGGTGACAATGAGGGACGGGGCAAGATGAACAACTTCATGTTTGGGTTTTAGTCTTGGAGAAGAGCGAGAGAGGAGAGTAAAAAGGGAGGTAATGGAAAGAACAAGGTCTCGGTTGGTGGCAGTGGAGAGGTGCGGGAGGTGGGATTGCAGGCAGGATGTTAATGATGTGATTTGGAGGTGTTGGAGGGCAGAGGACGGGGTCTATTTTAACCTGGTGTGGGAATTCAGCATGGCATGTTTGTGTTGGTGACCTAATGTTGGTGTGTGTGTGTGTGTGTGTGTGTGTCATAAGATCCCTGGGAAGCCAGGCTAATATGTATAATGAAGTTTGTCTTCACTATCATTAATTGTAAGTAATGAAAAAAATAACAAAAATAATAATAACGAAGATTGATTATGCCTTGTTACATACAACTGAGGTTAT